>NW_018164645.1:2752495-2753726 GCF_001263595.1 Phalaenopsis equestris
TCGGGTTAACGATATATGTCCCATGTCAATTATTAAGTCACCCCTGCATTCCAAATATTTAATAAGCACAAGAGTGAAAGATAATCAATTAGTGAAATTTTTTAACTTACATGTCCGTGAATTTATTACAACAAATATCGATTGCTTCCCTCATATAATCTGAAATTTGATTTCTGGCCGGAAAATCGACCGTAAGTTGGGCTGGACATACCTACAAGCAATACACAAACATTGTAAGATGGATATATTGAAGCATTCAATTTGGACAATTAAACTCTGTGTTTTAAACCTTATCAGGGTAGTCTTCAGGAACATAATGCAGATCATAATGTTCTTGATCGCTGTGTTTATCTACTGGTGGTGTTTGCAGAGTTTCTTCAGTTATGGCTTGCTGATCAAATTTATTTACTTCACCTGTATGTACATGAGCAATCTGTTAAATAAGAAATATTGTTAGTTAAGTTAGTAAGGAAGAACTACTAAGTATAATGCTTATGTACAAGTGTTGTACCTCTTCATTCTTTTCAGTGACTTCTTGACTTGTTTTCTGCTTCTTCTTCCGTTCAAATACCAAAAATGGGGAACTGAGAGCCCTTTTTTTTCTCCCCTTCCTTGTCTTAATTCTATGAAATAGGCTCCCAAGCGGGGACTGTTGCACCCATGTAGTTGGTAATGTCCCAACGGGTGATTTTAGAGCTTTATTAATCTCTTTAACTTCTGATTTTAATTATTTCATTGTACTTTCTAGGTCTGTCAACCGATTGAGCACTGAGATTTGAAATTCCATGAACAATGTGTGATGCTCCTTTAGTAATTCATGGATTTCTTGAAATCCACTACTAGAGGCACTATGTTGATGCCTCTCGTCTATTGGTGAGGGACTGGTACGATAAGAAAATATAGGCTCAGCAATACCAATGAATGCGGGCGACTGTGGCTGGGATATAACATCCTTTCCTGGGGGATGTTGCTCGGGGCTAGATGGTTCTTGTAATGGAGAACCTAAGAGATGATGCTCGCTATCTAAAATGTCAACAAAATTATAAAAAACCTGCAAGACATTACATAGAGTAAAAAATAATGAAACACGTCAAAAAAACAAATTCAATGAGATAAGGAAGTAAATTGCTGACCTCGGCAGACTTAAGCCTTTCAAAGGCTACTTGAATCTTCAGAGTACTCCACCTCACATTTGACCACCTCAACATTCTTGGTCTAGCTTGTGGCAATG
>NW_018164645.1:2753953-2800195 GCF_001263595.1 Phalaenopsis equestris
TAAGCAAACAAGCCGAACACGAACACACTTTTTGAGCTCGAAATATAAACGAGCCGAACACGAGCTGTGCTTGGCTCGCTCGTGTTCGGCTTGTTTACACCCCTAAATGCGGGCTGGGCGACTGTGGCTGGGATATAACATCCTTTCCTGGGGGATGTTGCTCGGGGCTAGATGGTTCTTGTAATGGAGAACCTAAGAGATGATGCTCGCTATCTAAAATGTCAACAAAATTATAAAAAACCTGCAAGACATTACATAGAGTAAAAAATAATGAAACACGTCAAAAAAACAAATTCAATGAGATAAGGAAGTAAATTGCTGACCTCGGCAGACTTAAGTCTTTCAAAGGCTACTTGAATCTTCAGAGTACTTCATCTCACATTTGACCACCTCAACATTCTTGGTTTAGCTTGTGGCAATGCTGGGAGGACCATGGAGGTGTGCTCATAAAACCAGATCTGCGTTAAACATTACGAGTTATTTGTAAATTGACAATTGCAGCTGAGATTTCAAAATATATTGGTGGAACACAAACTTATAGAAGAAACACAAAACCGTTGATGTAACCCACTGGCTGATCCTTTTTAATTTTAGTTACGCAAACATTAAGTTGCGTCTGCAGAAATGCACATATTGTAGCTGACCAGTTGTACGCTGCAAAAATATCTACATTCTCGCAAATAGAAGACAATTCTTTCGAAACTCTAAAATTGCTTGAAGGAAAAAACAAATTTGAAATTAAAAATTTGATTATTAATTGCAGAAGGTTGTGAGATGACTCCTCTAGTGAAAAGTTGAGCAGGGCAGTCTTAATTTGTCTTGCATCCATTGTATCAGGCGGTGCATTGGTCCAACATGCAGGTACTCTTCTGTTGGGCATGCCTACCAGTAATGCAACCTCATCAGGAACAAATTTCACCTCTGTCCCTCCCAAATTGAATGTCATTCGATCAATGTCCCTGGATGGACGGCATCTGCAACTAATTGCTTTTGGGTTCAAGAGCCTACAACGATACATGAGAGAAGTTTAATAAAATTCATTTCACAACAAATTATTTTAGGTTTACAAATTATTTTAGAAAATGAATTATTTTAGGTTTACAAATTATTTTAGAAAATGAATTATTTTAGGTTTACAAATTATTTTAGAAAATGAATTATTTTAGGTTTACAAATTATTTTAGAAAATGAATTATTTTAGGTTTACAAATTATTTTAGGTTTTATAATTTTAGGGTTTAGAATCGCAACCCTAAAATTGCGCGTGCACCCTAATTCTAGGTTGAATCTCAACCCTAAAATAATTTATTAAAATTGGTGTTGAACCATGCACAATAATGAAATAATTGTTAGACATATAATTCTTGCGCTCCTTAACCGTGAACAACATTTCACCATTCAAAGGAAAACAGCTACAACAAACTAAGAAATACCTGGAAACGGGATGACTCTCTCCCTTTTTGGACTGTTTGCGGCTTGACTTCACTGTAACAGTTGCCTGCTCGCGTCCGAGTTGGTTCCCCTCACCCAAATCCGCACCAGTGGTCTCTTCTAAGGTCCTCGTACTGTCCTTCTCCTCCATTAAGCGTGTAACTCCTCACAGTAGCAAAACCCTAATCTTCAAAAGGAGCACGATAGAGGAACCCTAGCGGCGCGAATCCCTTCTTTCGAATGTGAATTCTTACAGTGTTTGTTTTTATTATTTACCAGCGTAAATAAGTTATAAGAGTTACTTGGACGTTATAATCGGCTTACAAGCGCATTTCGAGTGTACATGGACAGTACATTCGGGTTACAACGACATTATATTCGGTTTACACGCGTGTTACAATCAGTGGAGGTTACATTGGCGTTACACTTATTGTACATCAAGTGTACATCTGATGTCTTACCGCGGGGTTACATGACGTTACCGCAGAAGTACACCGGGATTACATCCGATGTACACGCGCATTTGAAAGTTACACCGGATGTACAACGATGGTACACGCGGATTACAATGACGAATCCGCGGAATGTATACCGGGATTACATCCTTTGTCGACAGAGGAGGTTACATCGGGATTACATGGGGCTTACAAGCGCTGTACATGGTGTACATGGGGAGAGGCGGTACTTGCGGTTCGCTTCCTCCACGTGCAACCAAACACTGCAGTAGATTGTTTTTGCCACTCTGCTGGAGGAGAGGCGGTACTTGCGGCTCGGAGGAATTAGGCGTGCCCTAGGTTAAGCAATATTTTCTTCTTCGGATTCCTCAGGTCAACAGATTTGATTTCATTTTAGATGCCTTAGGAGAAGGTTGGATTGCTGCCCGCTCTTTTTTCTTTTCCTACTTTTTTACAGTTCATATATATTTAATTACCCAGTTGAAGTTGGTTCACCAGCTAAACGATTGGGTTCATACCTTTTAATTGCTTACGATTTGTCAGATGCTCTAGGAAGAAAAACATGTAGAACGATTTAATCGCATGGATAATGTGCAAAGTTATGTTATGAATGAAAAGAAAAGGTTCGACGTTATTTATTGTTTCACAGTTTCATTTCCTTTTACTGGCTTATATTATGAAATCAACTATGATTTTCCTACAACAATGTTTATTTTTCAACATTGCGCATGACCCTTCCCTTGAATTAAACACGATTTATATCGACAAAAACTTCCACAAATTGTTCGACTTCTTTGCTGTTCAGGGGCTTTTGGTTCTTGGATGCCCCAAAAAACCAAGCTGGGCTACAAAAGAGCTGACTTATTTGTATGATTAGTCTTGTTAGCATAAACTTAATCTGGGATTATACTGGAATGTGTTCCTGAACTTAGTTTTGAATGATTTTTAGTCTGAAACCTTTAAAATGACAATATGAAATCAATGGTACTGTTTAAAATTGGAATGTGTGGGAGAAGAAATTTCACTTATTTTTACTCAGTTCTATTAATTAATTAACTATTAAGGATATGTATGCAATTTCAATGAACCTTGACGCCATGTTGCTGTTTATTTGCTCGTGTACTTTCCCTTTTGGACCTACTTTCTCAGTACTTGTTCAGTCTAGTATCAATATCTCTGTTGCTAGCAATGAGAAATCTAATCAATCCATCATCTTTTAGTTAGAATAGGGTTGCTAACTAAAGTATAAGAGCATTGATTTAACATCAATCTCTTACAGAATTTTCATAAAATCAAGACATATCCCTAATGTTCCCAACTTCTGTCATTGTTAGTGCTCAATTTTTTTTTTCTTATTATAGGTTTTGATAGTTGTTTCTGGATTTTTTAACATTCATACTTCCTCATGGAGGGTCTTGTGACTTATAATCTTTTTTTAGGCTTCACCTTGATAATGTTGCACTATACTATATTGTACAAAATCTAGTTAGTTTCACGCTCCATCTTTACATTTGGGTTGTGTTGTGCTGTTTTATTTACCTTTATTATGGCTCTTGTTGGAATCATATGATACTTTTTGTTTTTTGAGCCTCAAACAAATAACAGGTTGATTGTAATGCTTTGAGAGCTAGTCTAAAACTAGCAATGAGTGTGAAGTCAAGAAGTGCTACGTATTTAATGATTCTCTACTTGTGAGAAAACAAATACAAATGACTACGAGGCCAAGAAAATTGAGTTGTCCTTCAATAAATGAGTCCTTGAGTGGGTGTACAAAATCCTTAATCTAAGCTTCACTTGATTATACATTTTTAAAATGGTGGAAAAAATGTTGATCATTTTGGGAAAGATAAAATGATAAATCTAGAAGGTATTTCAATATTGAAAACTATAAATAGCTATTGAATTTTAAAGCTAGTCGCACGCTCAGGGACTAACAACTGGAGGGTCCTTATGCATGAGAGCCCGAGAATTGTTCTTCAATGAGGTTGATTTAATTTATATATAATCCTATTTCTCCCGATGCTTGATCAAGATTTAGTGATCTATGGGTTTGAGCTTTAAGGTTTATGCAAAAGTCCCATGATTAATTATCCCCTCTATTTGGGCATCTACTTTCAATTAATAAGGGTTCTGTTCTCTCCTCTTTATATCTTGCTATATGTGCAAGAATTGGGAGAGTAGATATATTGAAGAATTGATTAATCATTATTAAGATCCTATCATTCCATTGTCTTGGGTGCACCAATTTATGGTTATCATTGGAGTACAGGATGTTCTGTAAAGATGTTATTGTCAACAACAATGATTCAAGGAGTTTTTCAAAGCAATGAAAGCTAAAAGTGTGTTATCTTCGTCAGCATGTCTTAACTAGCTTAGGATGTTGGTAGCATGGAGCCCTAGCTCTTAGTTGAAGATTTGAATGTTAGCCTCACTAATCTATATTTGAGTCCTTTGCTAGACTATAATGAATTTTAGAAGCAAAATTTATAGCCTATCGTGCATATCATACAACTATCTTACTTTTGTTATTTTTAAGGTCTTTAGCATGTAATTTACAATAACTCATCATTAAAGCCCCAACCCCTAATGAATTTCTTAGTTTGATATCCAATAGAGCTATTGCGATCGACGCATTAACACAAACTGCAATCTCATTGAAAGTCTTTTTTTTTATAAGATGAGAGTGATCATCAACGAATATGAAGCTAAATTCTCTGAGTTATTAACATAGGCCATAGCAACAACAATCTTTATTATTCACCCACAATTGTAGCGCTTGAAAATTTAGTTCTAAGAGGGACACCAAGATGGGAAGATGTCCCATCAAGGGGTGTTTAAAGGGGATGATGATAGTCTTAAAAAGGACAACCTAATGCCCCATTAAGAAATGGTTAAAGGAAGCTTAACCTACATCACTTTTCTATTTGGTAGAGTTAATGCCTTAACTAGAACTGGTTGAAGAGGGTTCAATGTAGAATACCTTCTTGTATGGATGATATACCTCAAGCCCAGTGCAAATATCCAAGAGAAGCATCTGCTTATATAGAGATTCAAAATATTTGAATTTTTTTGCTTATCCATCTTTTTGATGAAGCTCTGACCTGGGATGTTCTAGAAGATCTTTATTGAGCAGTAAATTTATT
This sequence comes from Phalaenopsis equestris, assembly GCF_001263595.1. Taxonomy (NCBI): domain Eukaryota; kingdom Viridiplantae; phylum Streptophyta; class Magnoliopsida; order Asparagales; family Orchidaceae; genus Phalaenopsis; species Phalaenopsis equestris. The sequence goes on from NW_018164645.1 coordinate 2,758,982, forward strand.
GGAACTTACTTGATGAAGTCTTGTAAGGCTAGTTAGTTTTCAATTTGTTTCTTTCTAACAGCATTAATTTTAAGAATGTATATATTTAATTGATTTTGCATGTATCATTTTCCCATAAAACCACAATTGTTGACTCGTTCCCAAACAGTTGGGTAAGATTGGTGATAATTGTATATAATTTCTCTTTTAAATAATTCACAATCACTATCATTTCTTCGTTTTATGTTAATAACTTCAAAAATCAAAACTCGTGCATTACAATTGGCATGAATGCTCAAATCCTCACATGATTGCATAAGATTTACTATGTTGGCCATAGCGTTGCTAGTATGAAAAGCTTAGTTATTAAACATTCTCGCATATATATTTGAATCTATTAGAATAATTGTCAATAATGTCTAATAATAATAGCTAACACTAACAATTCAAAATCCGGTCTCATATTTATGAAAATATATACAAAAAATATTATTATTATTATAATTGTTGTCAAGCTTTGAAAAGACAAATTTCAGAATTGAGATGTTTTGCCTTCAGGATGTGAGACATAAGCTTCAACTCACATATCTTTAAATAAAGAATTAAATAATAATAATAAACTCAAAAAATAAAATTAATTTATAATGTCATAAAATCATTGATATATTTACGTAATTCATCATTATAAAGACATAAACCTCAAAATTACATAATAAGAAAAAAGAATCATATCTTAATCTCAAATATTACTATAAAATGGAAGTTGAAATGAGATTTTAAAATAAGTACTTATTTAAAATTTAAATAACTCACAAGGTTTAGGTTCTATAGCGTTTTCATCTTCATGTTATCATACTTAATATATCTGTTATCTTTTGATTTAGTCTCATCATCATCTTTAAACTACTTTTTCAATTACTAAAGAAAAAGAAAAAAAAATCTTAAATAACAAGCTTTTGATCCGCTCACAAAAGGTCTTTCTTTCTCATTCTTGCTCTCATACTCGCATGCTCTGGAAGATAAGATTATAAGCTCTCGCTAGAACATCACTTCTGCTCGACCAATCTTGAATCACATGTAGATGGGGCAATTAACCTAAATCTAGAATCAAATCTTTTTTTGTTGGGGCGTTGACCTAATGGAATATATATTTGATATAAAATAAGATTATAAGTATAACGCAATATATTATGTATAAGATATATTAACTATATAATATATTTATATAATCTTTTTATATTTTCTCATTAAGGCGCAATGCCTGTTAAAAAAGGCTCAAGCCTTGATGACATGGTTGCACTAATCTTGAGACTTTTTTTGTCTGTCTTCGGTGTGCACATCACTCATATTTTTAAACTGCAGATGGTATTATTATTGTGTGTTGAAGTATTCATAGTTGTAGAGAGAAGATTTAATGATCTTAACGTTGTATTAAAATCTCATACATGCATAAATAAGTTGAGAGCAAAAATAAATGAAGACCTAATTTCTTAGTTAAAAAATGCAGATAGAGGAAAAAATCATGAATTTAGCTCACTCACCATAGTTCCACTTGTGTGGGCCAGGATTACAAATGGTGCTCTTTCTATAACTAGAGATATTTTAAAATAATATAAAATACATGAACTATGAGATATATCTCTTGTGTTGGTATCAGGGAGTTACACTGTGTTGGAGTTATTAATGGCCACAAGTGTTAGATGACTTGATGGTTGATGTCGGGAGTTAGGGGACAAAGGGTGGTCAACCTGTCTTTCTCTTGATAGGAGTGAATATTTGTTGATTGGGAGGATGGAGGACGAGTATTGGACATTGATGGCCAATAGACATTAGAAATTAGTCAATGGTAGGGTCTCTAGTGATGGGTGACAGAATGCTGGAAGTCGAGTGACAATGATAGGTGTTGGGTGACAATTAACAAGAAATATTTGAAACTGAGTAACGGGTGGGCAATCACCTTAGTCATTATCTGGAATGTGATTTACACCCTCCTATCAACTTCTAAAAATCACCAAGTTTCTTTATCTACATGCTTAAAGCTCTTCAAGATTCCACATTTTTCATCTAATGGAGAAATTTTATTTAGTTTTAATCAAGATATCTAGTTTATTTGATTATATAATTTGAATGAATTTAATCGTAAACACATACACTGCATATGCATGACCTCGAATCCATGACCTCTTGGTTAAAAAACTAAGTTCTCAACCAACAAGCTAAGAGAGCTTGCATTGGTTCACCTATCTTAAGTGCGAGTCTTAAATGCATATCTATGATACTACATCCTAATCATTCCATTAGATAATATTTGGAGTTGTTTGAATGTAATTTCCACATAACTCTATTGTAATGTATTAGATTGAATCTTTACTTGATAGAATAATTTGGTCATTTTTTATCCGGTCCTTGAAGATGATAAGCTTCCATTAGTGACAAGCTTGGAGATTGTACATTAGTGGTTTGGTTCAAATCTTCAAAAAATAAATTTATTGAATTGTATACTTTTACTAGACTTGCAATTGCTCCATTTATTGTTGCACTTTGTTTGTCTGAATTCAGATTCATTACACATGTTTTTGGACGAATTGGCTAAAGATTGTTGAAAATTCAAAAACCCAATTGACCCTATCATCGATTGTGAATCTCGTCATACCTATAATGTGCTCTTACATATTTCTTACCGGCATAGTTATTTCTATGTCAATAAAGAGAGATTCTATAGCTGCAGTGTTTTATTCATTTAGCTTGTCAATAAAGAGGTTCCGCTTTAGTTTGTCAACTAGCTAAGAAAATTAATATTTATTTCTTTGTCAATAAAGAGGTTTCACTATAACTTGTAAATTAGCTTGTCAATTATCTTTTAAATCCATTATCATCATTAGGCTTATCCACCTATTTGGGGTTGGTATTAGGAACCCTAAATTTTCACTATTAATCTGCCTCTCATTTGCTAGTAAAGCATACATATGAATCACTTTTACTTCTTCGAAAATAATTAAATTTTGATTACAATAATGAGGATAGTTTACTGGGCCTGGAACCAAGCTTGTTACTTTTGCTATGCCTACAGATAGCGAGTTTCATATAGTCGCACACTTGTCCTTACAAGTTTGTATTCAAAGACAGGTGGCTGTGCTTGGAGACGGAGTTTATTAAGATGAACTTATAGATAAATTTGATATTTATGTAAAGTATATTATATTTAATTATAATCAGTGGACAACATTTGGTGGTGTTATAGAAATAGTATATTATTTTTTTCTGCAATGAACTTTGTTTCAAAAAGTTTGCCGCTTTAATGTTTTTTGAATTTGGAATGCGAAATTTGATCGCTGTTTAAATGTTTCGCCGGCCTTATAATTTGGAGGTATTACTTGGAATTTGCTAATTAGATCATTAGCGAGCATGGCCTTTTTAGAATTGAACCGGAAGAAGTTCTTCAAGGTCAGTTTTCCATTTCTTTTCTCCTTTTGAGTCGTATTACTTTTAGCAATTAGTTTTTTCGGTTGATTTTACATGCGTTAGTAAGTGCTTGCATGAGCATATGGACGTGTTTAACGTCCAAATGAAATATGAGGTGCATGAAAAATTGTCTTTAAGAACCACTGTTGTCAAGAGGACCATAATAGTTGGGCTATAAGATATATTATAATTTTATATTATTTACCTTTGAAATATTTCACAATTAACCTTTTTTTTGTTATGCTTTATACTCCAAAGATGGAAGTAGTGCATCATAATTGGAATCAGTGCTGAAATCCTTGTCTGGCAACATAAATAAGGTTTGTTGCTTAGGCCACAAAATGATGCTTAAAAAAAGTTGGTATGCTATGTATCAGGCTACTGGCATGAGAAAGCAGTGGTTTATTATGCATTATCACATTTATCTTTGAATCTAACAGAAAGTGGGAACAAATATTTGATAATATCGGCTAACAGCCACTCTTCATAATTTGGCCTTCTTTTTGGCAAAATTTCTTAAAGAGACATGCAAAAGCTATTTGCTTATTATTATTATTATTTATAATTTATGTTGTTTTGATATCTCTATTGTCGATAAAATGCTATATTTATAAGTGGAAGAGAGCAAGGTTCAGATTTCTCGGATTATGTTGTAGGTTGCAGAGCCTAGTTATCCATTGCACTTTGGCTAACAGGATTGATCATAACAAACTACTTTAAAGCTAATATAATTTTAAAACAGTTTGTTATAATTAATTTTTGATCATTTAGAATGCATAGTGACCAAGATCATTAAGTGTGCCATATTCATTTAGCCAGCTAATATGATAATTTATGATGCCCTCCGATATGTACGGACTGCTGATACCCAGCGATATGCAGGTCCAATTACCAATTCCCGCAAATATGTGGATCCCAAGAAACTCTTAAATCCACTCCAAAAAGTAGACGAACCCCAATCGCATGGGTTAAGGCTATTTAGCATGGCTCAACCCTTTGGCAAGATGCATGCTATATGAACCCTCGATGAAAGCGTGACCCATTGAGCTTGACAAATGGAGGTGCAACCTTAAAGATAAAAGCCTACCTAGCAATGGAATGAAAATCCAAAAATATCTGGGAAACACACCCAAGGAAAGAAACATTCTATTAGGAAGTGATTAAGAGAAAGAGAGAGAAAGGGCAGTATTAGACTGATAAAATGTGTCCCTTATTCAAAATACGGTTCTCTATTTATAGGCTTAGGTCTCAATATTACAAAAGTACATATTTGCCCCCTCATTATTAACTTTTCAAGGGGGGCTTTTAGGAAATTACAGAGTTATTTGCATATAATAAAACCGGGAACTGATTGGATCGATGAGGGTTGTCAATCGCCTGACAAGCCTTGGTTCGATTGATATGTAGGCCGAAAGAGTGCTTCCTGCCGAGCAAGCTCATGTGCTATAAACATTTTTAGTATAATTAATACTTTTTACACGAGCCTGCTCATGGCTAATGAGCCGAGTCGGAGCTAGCTTGAGCTTGGCTTGTTAGCTCATCGAGCTCAGTTCACGAGCCGCTTATCGAGCCGAGCATAAGTCGGCTTGACTCGCTTACACTGCTAATCAATATTGCTTGCCTATCTGCATCAGCGTGGCCATGTTATTCAAATGTTCCTGTTTTTATTGGTAACCTCTAATGCAATGTTCCTTTTACATACCTGTGAAGTCTTTTAAGCATTTGATAGTGCATAGTAGTTGGATTGTTCACATATTTGCTTAATAAATTAGCAGTAAAAGTTATATCGGGTTTAGTGACAGTTAGATAATGCAAAGATCCAATGAGGTATGAAATTTTGAGGTCCAGACATAGTGATAGGGTTTTTGTTGAGTTTACGAGGGTGATCAATCTACAACATAATCCGACATTATCCTTGATATTTGATTGCTGAGCCTAGTGATCAACCCATTCTTACCCTTGATATTTGATTGATGCGTTCTAGTTTATAAGTAGACCAATTTAGTGATCTTAGATTTTGTTAAAAATAAATCTTATTTATTTGCTTGTAATATTTGTAATATTCTTGTTAAATTAAATCTTATTTAATTTTTTTGAGTATTTATAATTTGATTTGCTATATGTTGTCATTTATATTATTCTACATATGCTTACATAAGTTTGTCTAGATTTTACAAAATTTCTCAAGCATGTTTTGTTTCCTACACCATTCAAATCATGCATGGTGAAAAATATTGATTGTCTATTATGGGTAGATTTTCTAGTATGAGTCAATCAAATTATTAATAAACAAAATTAGTGGTAAAAAGTTGAGCATACCTCTTATTTGTGACATTGTGTTTGATTATAATAAGTGTTGGGTGAGAAGATATTTTAGTAGAATTTTCCCCCAATTAAATCTTTATATGTTTCATATTTTTTTATGAATTTTGAGAAAGTCATTGCACTAATCATAAAATATGTGTTGATACATGTTTTAGAGAAATTTGATAACACTGAATTTGGTCAATTTTGTCCGCGTTATATGAAGATGGAGTGAATTTGGAGCCATTTGAGTGACATGTCTATCATATTGCACATTATTGGGTTTTAGCACCTTCGTGCCCAATCAGATGCTAAGATCAAAATTAGTATTATTATGATAGAGAAGAGGGTGCCTAAGCAGCCATAACTGGAGCCTAGGTGCTAGTTTTACTATTCAGGGTTTTTTTTATGAAGTAAATGCATCTAACCCACCAACGCAAGGCACGCGACTTGGCGTCAATCACCTTAATGGACTTTTGTGTCGAGATTGAAAATTGGTGGAAACTGCTTATGAACTTTTGAGGCTACTCATTAGGGTGAATTTATAAATAAGGCACCGTTTGGGGCGGCGTTCGGGGTGCGGTGCGGCTTCAGGCCGTGGTTTTGTGTCGTTTGGGGCGGCAGTTCAGGCATTATCCTTGATATTATCATGCATGATTTGATAAGCTTAGTTATCCATTGCACTTTGGCTCTCAATTTAATTTAACAAGAATATTACAAATATTACAAGCAAATAAATAAGATTTATTTTTAACAAAATCTAAGATCACTAAATTGGTCTACTCGTAAACTAGAACGCATCAATCTAGTTATCCATTCCAAAATTAATAATAAAGACATTATCTTATATACTCTTAATGGTATCCTCTACAAATACCAAGGATTCAAGTTAGCTCATCGAGCTCAGTTCACGAGCCGCTTATCGAGCCGAGCATAAGTCGGCTTGACTCGCTTACACTGCTAATCAATATTGCTTGCCTATCTGCATCAGCGTGGCCATGTTATTCAAATGTTCCTGTTTTTATTGGTAACCTCTAATGCAATGTTCCTTTTACATACCTGTGAAGTCTTTTAAGCATTTGATAGTGCATAGTAGTTGGATTGTTCACATATTTGCTTAATAAATTAGCAGTAAAAGTTATATCGGGTTTAGTGACAGTTAGATAATGCAAAGATCCAATGAGGTATGAAATTTTGAGGTCCAGACATAGTGATAGGGTTTTTGTTGAGTTTACGAGGGTGATCAATCTACAACATAATCCGACATTATCCTTGATATTTGATTGCTGAGCCTAGTGATCAACCCATTCTTACCCTTGATATTTGATTGATGCGTTCTAGTTTATAAGTAGACCAATTTAGTGATCTTAGATTTTGTTAAAAATAAATCTTATTTATTTGCTTGTAATATTTGTAATATTCTTGTTAAATTAAATCTTATTTAATTTTTTTGAGTATTTATAATTTGATTTGCTATATGTTGTCATTTATATTATTCTACATATGCTTACATAAGTTTGTCTAGATTTTACAAAATTTCTCAAGCATGTTTTGTTTCCTACACCATTCAAATCATGCATGGTGAAAAATATTGATTGTCTATTATGGGTAGATTTTCTAGTATGAGTCAATCAAATTATTAATAAACAAAATTAGTGGTAAAAAGTTGAGCATACCTCTTATTTGTGACATTGTGTTTGATTATAATAAGTGTTGGGTGAGAAGATATTTTAGTAGAATTTTCCCCCAATTAAATCTTTATATGTTTCATATTTTTTTATGAATTTTGAGAAAGTCATTGCACTAATCATAAAATATGTGTTGATACATGTTTTAGAGAAATTTGATAACACTGAATTTGGTCAATTTTGTCCGCGTTATATGAAGATGGAGTGAATTTGGAGCCATTTGAGTGACATGTCTATCATATTGCACATTATTGGGTTTTAGCACCTTCGTGCCCAATCAGATGCTAAGATCAAAATTAGTATTATTATGATAGAGAAGAGGGTGCCTAAGCAGCCATAACTGGAGCCTAGGTGCTAGTTTTACTATTCAGGGTTTTTTTTATGAAGTAAATGCATCTAACCCACCAACGCAAGGCACGCGACTTGGCGTCAATCACCTTAATGGACTTTTGTGTCGAGATTGAAAATTGGTGGAAACTGCTTATGAACTTTTGAGGCTACTCATTAGGGTGAATTTATAAATAAGGCACCGTTTGGGGCGGCGTTCGGGGTGCGGTGCGGCTTCAGGTCGTGGTTTTGTGTCGTTTGGGGCGGCAGTTCAGGCGTGTTGCGAGGCTTTCTAAGTAAAACGTGTGCCGCGGATTTAACGTCGTGGCCCGCGTTTCTTGTGTTATTTATTTTCGCAGACGCCCTTCTGCGATCCCTCGCTTCGGTGTCTGCCCTAACCGAAAGTGTGATCTCTCGTTTCTTCCGTCTTCTCTAACCGAAGGTGCGATCTATCGCTTCCTCTGCGATCTCTCACTTCCTCATGTGCCCTAACCTCTCGTTTCGGACTCCAATATCCCCTTCCTTATCCTTTCTCACGTACGTCGTTTTGGTTTTTCATTTCTGTTGGATGTTGATGTCTCTATTGGATTTTTTTTATGTCTTTGTTGGTTTTTGATAGTGGTGATGGAGGCAGTGGTGTTGGTGTTTCCCCTTCTGTTTGTTGTGATGGAGGTCGTGGTATTATTGTTTTGATGGTCGTGAATTTGTTGGTATTTTCCTTTCTATTTGTTGTGATGGAGGCGTGCATGCACCATTGTGTTCTGATAGGATCAATTTTGCATGGTAGAAAAGGGGGATCAATTTTTGCAGTGTGAAGAGCATTTCACTTCAACGTGTTTTTATAATTTTTTTTAGCACGAAGTTTGGTGTTTTTTCAAAAAAAAAGATTGATGGATTACTTAACCATGCTCATGCAAACCTAATTTCAAATATTATGATAGTGAAGCATTACATCACAGAGCATCACGAAATTTCTTTGAGAGAATATTATGTATTGATAGGTCTTGTGTTTACTTTGAAATATTTTATAAGAGATGTCTCAAAAGTACATTTTCATTGATCATCATTGACATGATCAATATCACCACTGCTAGGAGACAAATAGATGGATTGCTTCATCATGCTCGTGCAAACCCAATTTCAAAGATTATGGTGAAAAGAAATTCTTTTCACCCACATAAACTTCATGGAGTGAAACATTACATCCCAGAACATCACGAAATTTCTTTGAGAGAATATTATGCATTGATAGGTCTTGGATTTAATTTGAAAAATTCTATAAGAAATCCCTCAAAAGTACATTTTCATTGATCACCGTTGTCATGATCACTATCACCACTGTTCGGAAACAAATAGATGGATTGCTTCATTATGCTCATGCAAACCAAATTTTAAAGATTATGGTAAAAAGAAATTCTTTTCACTCACATAAACTTCATGGAGTGAAGCATTACATCACAGAGCATCACAAAATTTCTTTGAGAGAATATTATTCATTGATAGACCTTGTGTTTGCTTTGAAAAATTTTATAAGAGATGCCTTAAAAGTGCATTGCCATGATCATAGATTGCTTCATCATGTTAATGCTAACCCAATTTCAAAGATTTTGGCAAAAAGAAATTATTTTCACAACGAAACTTCATAGAGTGAAGCATTACACCACAGAGCATCTCAAAATTTCTTTGAGAGAATATTCTGCATCGATAGGCCTTGTGTTCACTTTGAAATATTCTATAAGAAATGCCTTAAAACTACATTTTCATTGATCATCATTTTCATGATCACTACACCACTGCTAGGAGACAGATTGATGGATTGTTTCATCATGCTCATGCAAACCTAATTTCAAAGATTATGGTAAAAAGAAATTATTTTCACCCACATAAACTCCATGAAGTGAAGCATTACATCACAGAGCATCACAAATTTCTTTGAGAGAATATTATGCATTGATAGGTGCATTGATAGGCCGATAGGCCTTGGGTTTACTTTGAAAAATTCTATAAGAAATGTCTCAAAAGTACATTCTCATTTATCTTCATTGCCATGATCAGTATCACCACTGCTAGGAGAAATAGATGGATTGCTTCATCATGCTCATGCAAATCTAATTTCAAAGATTATGTTAAAAAAAATTTCTTATCACCCACATAAACTTCATGAAGTGAAACATTACATCACAGTGCATCACGAAATTTCTTTGAGAGAATATTATGTATTGATAGGTCTTGGGTTTACTTTGAAAAATTCTATAAGAAATGCCTCAAAAGTACATTTTCATTGATCATCATTGTCATATCACTATCACCACTGTTAGGAGACAAATATATGGATTGCTTCATCATGCTCATGCAAACCCAATTTCAAAGATTATGATAAAAAAAATTCTTTTCACCCACATAAACTTCATGGAGTGAAGCATTACATCACATCACATCATGAAAGTTCTTTGAGAGAGTATTATGCATTGATAGACCGTGGGCTTACTTTGAAAAATTTTATAAAAAATTCATCAAAAGTACATTCTTATTGATATCATTACCATGATCACTATTACCGCTGCTAGGAGACAAGTACATAGATTGTTTCATCACGCTAATGCTAACCCAATTTGGGCAAACAATCCGACAGATTTACTGCCGATAGTGATCGAGGTTAGATGGTATCTCTAGAGGATGACGTAGCTCATGAGTCATGACATACGTCGTCTGAATTTTAAAATTAATATTATTATATTTTTAATTGTAATTTTAAATTTTTTTTAGCAATCTTGATACTCATTGTTAAGTGAGATGTATATATTATTTTTTGTACTGCTATGAAGTGATTTTTTGTTTTTCAAGTATAAAATATATTGATATGATAGTTCTGTCGCAAATAACATTACTATACAGAGACAAAATAGTCATTTATCCGGAAACAATTGCAAAACAGTTGTTCTCTAACAACACAAACCAAACAACCAACCATCTTATCTCGATCAGTTGCTACTCAGCAGCTTATCTGGATCGGTTATTTATTAGCAACTTATTGATAAGCTGAAGCTGCCCCAAACAGACCCTCCGCTCTTTTTAACTAAGAGAATATTACGTGCAGTCATTTGTACGTGTGAAGTAGAGGTGTACATCATGAGGACACCTCGAGTACAGATCGTCCACATGTAATTTTTTTTCTTTTTAATATAGAAGTTTTGGGCAGCAGGGAAATGTGCCCATACACCCAGTTGAATTTTTTAAACCACCGAACCAAAATATTTGTGCTCACCACGATCAAATTATTGAGAATTTGATAAAAATGAAAATAAGAGTTGGGGTTTTACCATGAATTTTGGTATTTGAGTGAGAATTTGAAAAATGGATGAAAACCGCGGTTGATTTGTAAATAGCATTGTTTCGACTGGTCTGTATGTATTTATCTCTATTTAAAAATAAAGTACATATTAATAATTTTTGTGATAATATCAAAATAGGTTATTGATATTCTACCTAATAAAATTTCAATATTAGCTTGAATGAAATTATATTATGAAATACTCGAACTTTTATCCAGTCAATCTTAGAATATTTATGTAGTTAATGAAAGTTAATCGCCTAACGAAGCCGTATACTTCACATTTTATATTTCATAGTTTTTTTTAACATTAATAAGTAACTAATAAATTATTTTTGATAATTATTTGAATGCAAATCATATTTAAATAAAGTAAAATCCCGATAAGTTGAGCTTTTGGCAAGATCAATGTTTGCCTGCGACAAGTATTCTAAAATTAGGCCTTCATTAATGGGGCATTTGATCATGCTGATATGTGGTAGGATGAGATTTTATTTTAATTTTCCATCACAACATTCTACAAGTTTGGTTCTAGCTAAAGCCCAATGGAAAGCAAGCCATGGCGGAGCTCTCTGTGTGAGCTGGACTTTGAACTGGCCACTAAATAGATAACTCGACTTATTTACATCTTTTGTCGTGTGAAGAAGAGCAAGATGCCACAATGTGAAGAAATGAGTTGCTCTATAAAACCTTACAAGTATTGGGGAAATGGAACCATTTTAGGTCCTTGAAACTGACGGTCTATTAGCAGAAATCTAGATGCCTAAACGGAGAAAATGAAAGCCATGCATATCATATATATATCTATTTTGAACATCTATTACAGAAGTTTAAATTAAAACACAACTTGTGTCAGAAGTAGGTTCAGAATCCCCAACTCTCATATTTGCTAAGGCAATGTTGGATCATCAGCCTAGATGAATTCATCTTATTCCTATCATATAAATGACACACAAACCACAATTGCTTATTTGCAATTCAGGCCCATTTTCAATCCAAACCCAAGAGGAAAAAGTGGGTCATAAGATGGATGATCAGAATTCATCGGTAGCTGGTCTACTGATTTGAACCAAGTTACTGGAAGCAAACCTTGAAAGTCATAATCTCCAAATATAACATCAGCAACACCTCCCCCTTCAGTCCCTGGTAGCCAAGCTGCAACCAGAGCATCAATCTTATCCAACAAATCTGGCTTAAAAATCAAAGGCCTTCCAGATATCACAATCACCAATGTGGGAACTTTGCTAGCTACATAACTTGCAACCTCAGCACCACCGAATGGAATGTTGAGCTCCATCCTATCACCGAGTGTCTCAGCATATGCTACTTCTCCCACCACTACAATTGCAAATGAGAACTCTTCGTTTGCAAAAGTTTCTTCTGATGGGTGCTGCTCATAGGTAACTTCAGTTTTTTCTCCAACTGCTTCTTTGATTGCATCCAAAATGCTTGTACCTGCAAATTAACAAAATTACCATCACCTTCTTCAAAAGAAAAAAAAAAATCAGATGATGACTATAATTGGAAATAAATTGTCCCATGAATTCTGCTATCAAACAGGGAAAGTCTTTGTAGTTGGGCCAAACTAGACAATACCCCACATAAAGTGAACTAGGCCTTTATAATGGGTATAAGAGGTACATATCCACTTGAATGATGTGTGATTAGGGGATGAATTAAGCAGAAGTAGGTGAACTTGTAACATTACCAAATCTAAGAGTTATTTGAGCCAAGAATGGTAAAATCATGAGGTTCAACATAGAATGAGACAAACTAGGCTAAATGGATAATCTTGCCTAGCGTAGGGTAGTCCATTATAATTGTTGTCATGGGTAGTCCACTAATACAATGTGGGTTGTGGACGAACTAAGTGGAATCTATTGGACCTGTAACATAGTGTTAGAAATTAGAAGAGGGCATAAAGTAATACTTAAACCTGAAATCCGAACAAACAAGTGGCTCTTGATGGATTGCTAGGATGACAAAAAATGGACAAAAATAGACCAAATCCTGCATAAAAGAGATGAAAATGACATTGACTTATATAAGTAAAAGGTTAGGCTAAACATCTGAGATTCCATTTGGTCGATCAGATGAAGTTTCAATTAGTTCTCAGTTAAACATGATTGTGGAGTATTTTTAGGACAGGTGACATGCTAAACATCTAAATCAAGAAGGATAAAACTGTATGATTAAGGATGATATGATTGGGGTTGTACCGAAGTGGACAATACATTGCATTGAGTGGGCTAAGTATCAAAATATTAGTTACATTTAATTCTTAGTACTCACATATTTGTATGCTACATAAAGAGAAACATTGTTTGTAAGGCACACTTAATTAATGTATTCCACTCACCGAATATAGATCGCTTTCTAATCAAAATACTCCTAAGCTAAAATTCTCTTTCCGGTAAGAACATATAGAATCAACTAATAAATAGATTTGAAAATGAGGTCTGAGTACCTCAACAAAGATAACTAATTATTCTTCACTAACAAGATGAGTGATAATGTTAAACAAAACAAAATCCATAAGAAGTGATAGTTAAACTTGAATGCATTTACTCTCTTCAGGAAAGACTATATTGAAACAAATATCGATAGGAACTTGATAATCACTGTTCAAAATCATAAGTTCGGAAATAAGAAAAATCAAAATATTTAAGATAAAGTTTTACTGACATCATCTCACAGGCGGAGTGATTCATGACCTTATATTTTTTTCATCACTAAATCTACCTATAATTATTTGGTTCTTCTCCATGTCATAAGATTTCACCAATAAAGATATATAAACTAACTTTCCATATTTAACCATTCCAATGTAATCAACATATGTGTAGGCTTCAACTTTTATATGATTGTCTCTAATAAACTAATCATTTTTCAAAAATATTCTTATTATGTTTAGAAATCTTTAGAGCAACCTCCCAATATTTAGGGTGCGTTTGGGAGAGCTTATTTGCAGCGGTTGCGTTTTCAAACCGCTATCATCCGTTTGGAAATCACATTTCTATCACTTTTTACAAAACTCTACTATGATATTTGTATTAGACGCAATCACGGGTAGGACCCCGCGATCCGCGTTTAATACCGTCGAAAGGCAAGTATTACCCTCCGTCTTTCGCAACGAGCGCTCCTCTGCCCTCTGTTTTTCGCAACGAGCGCTCCTCGATCCCGCACGACGTCGCAGCGGTCAGCTCGTTCAATCCCGCACGCCGTCGCAGCAGTCTGTCTCTTCGCTTGATCCGCGTCTCCCTCCATCTTCGGCAATCGTTCTCACTGATAACCCTTTTACTCCTCGCTCCTTTGCTGCTCCTCGGTTTGTAGCTTCCCGTGAAAAAGGCGCTCCCAAGTTTTTTTTTTTCGTTCTTTGTTGTGGAAGGATTTGGGTGAATCTGTTAGTTCTTATTTCAACAATAATTTATGTGGTCTGGCTATCTTTAGGGAAGATTCTCAGCTTGGCTTTCTAAGATCAACATTAAACACCTGGAGATTTATAGTTTTAGGGCTCATTTTTATCATCAGAAGCACCAAGAGAAGGAAGTATTTTTGTGCTTATGGTTTCAGTAAGCTGTAAAATAGATGTTTTTAAAACATATTAGTTTTAAGGCTCATTCATTTATGACGGGTGATAACTATTTTTCTTTAAAATTGTTCCACGGAAGAACAACTTGTCTAAAATAATTATAAATTCTTAAATTTTTCGTTGGAATCTGCAAAGACAAGTAGATATTGGAAAGCAAAATAGGCATCTCCCCTTCTAAGCATATTGCCAGTAGTTTTCATATTTAGGAAATCCATATGTCCGGAAACATAAATGGTTGTTGTTTTCTGCTCCTACCCAACCCGTCTCTCCACTAGTTTTGAAACTGTGTCTGTCTTGACTACACTCAAGGTTTCTTTTTGTTTACAACGGAACTTGGTTCTGGAAATGGACTCCAAAATTCTATGTAATTGTTGCTCATTGTTGGTCCCCAAATTAACCTACACATTAGAGAAATTGCTCCAAAATTCTATGTATTTTCATGTTCTACAATCTTCACATTTATATTCATTTTCTGATTGGATTAAGAAATTTGGTAAATTTGTAAAAAAATATGCAAATAAGCTGTTTACAAAACGCACAAACCAAACAACTGCAGCTTATTCAAAACAGGGGCAGATTGGTCATATTTTCAGAATCAGCTATTCTCTAAACGCACAAACCAAACAGATAGACAACTTATCTGGATCAGCTACTTATCATTAGATTATCAAGATAAACAACTTATCAGGATAAGCTGGATAAGTTACAGCTGCCCCAAATAGACCATTATTATTCAAATTATTCATGTTGCAGGATAACCACAATAACAAAAAAGAATATACTAGCTTTAGTCATGCTCAAATAGATACGTTTATCAACTAGACATCAATAACAAGAAGTTCTGAAGTATTCTTTGTTCTTTGAGGTTTCTCGAGTATCCACTAAAAGTTCAATAACCACAACCCCAAGAAGCCTCGTTTCTTCAAGCATGTCTGTAGCATATGTTCTTTGAAAGAGAAATATCGTTACTAGATGCAAATTCAATGCTAAGTAATGCTTTGGGCATCCTAGATATTTGATAATTATATGTGCTAAAGAACTGCATTATTTTGACAATGCTCAGAAGAATGCTATCATTATATATAAAAGAACTATAATGAGAAAGAGCGTCAAATAAACATAAGATGATGTTTTTAATATGATTTTAAGATTAGAATGTCATATTAAAATATAAAATTAAATATCAAGCATAAAAATACAATAACAAATCAATGATATGTAAGTTCTTTTTTTTTTTTTTCAATTACACCTCATATAAAACTTCAAATAAAGCTCGAGTAAAATGGATCAAAGGATCCCCAGCTCCAATCCTCCACAAAACATACCGGCACTGATATGACTAGTGCTTCTCTTCCTAGGTCTTGGGTTTCCTCCCACCTCTCCAATGTAAGAACTAAAATATATACTTATCTTTTGCTCTTATTTCCTTCCTTACTCGTTGCTTTACTGACTTCCTAAATCATGACGCTTTACTGACTTCCTAAATCACGAGGCTTTCCTTTTAGCTTGTAGGTTGGCGGCTTGAGAACTTGGTAGCAGGGATTGTTGTAGGCAAAGGGGCAGTTGCCGATTTGAGGGCTGGAGGGGGAAAAGGGGAAGATGGCTAGCAGCTTGGAGAGTTAGGGAGGATGGGAGGGAGGAGATTGGGAAGGATACGGCACCACCTTGGAGCAGGATACAACCCTAGCAAGGGAGAAGGAGACTCTAAGGAGAATATGAAAATAGTAATACAACATAGCATAAGCCTGATTCTAAGAAAACATCACATATATAGACTCCAATCAGGAAAACTAGAAATGGAAAGACAGGAGAAAGGGCTGGCAGCATTGCCGCCCTTACCAAATAGCCGCCCGGTCCAATTGTGGCCTGGACTAGGACTTTAAGAAACCAGGCGGACTAGTTCCTCTCTTCTGTCAGCCGGTTCAATCGGCTGGCTTCCCTAGCCCCGCATCAGTCTCCTTGAGTTGAGGGAGCTTCAACCTCATTCGTCGAAGCTTCTGTTTTCTTGTCTACAATCTTAGCAATACCTAGATGTCATTAGTGATTACACCACTCTCTAAGGCACCTTAGGGTCTTTCCCACGTTACTAGCAAATGTTCACATCAATCCAATCTTCTGGGAGTCTGCTACTGAATGGAATTGAGTATGCACATCTCGACACTACTGCTGAATACTCCCAGTGAAATCCAAGCCCGGTTTAACTAGATCTGAGGTGGGGGTATTGGGAACCTTCCTGCATGGTGGTGGCGTTAGTTGTATGGTGTGGGCTGTGATATCCTAAAATACCCTCTGTCATGCATGTCTCATTTTTGGAGCAGGTGTCCTAATCCTCTCATCCTCTGTCGGTACCAAAGTTGGTCTTACCGAGGCTGTTTAGTTGGTGAGGGTCTTGTGATCTCGGGCTCTGTCGAAGGAAGTAAGGTGATGTGTTTCCCATATTTGGTGAAGGAATATGTGTTTCTAAATCCGTCGTGTTGAGTCCTCCGGTCAAACTACTACAATCTTCCCGAGAAAAAGGTGACATGCTTCCATAGGGACCACGTTGCACTACACCTGGTATTTCAGCTGGTCCCCAATCGAAAACTCTACTAAGCATCTCTGGTCGATGCTGACCCAATTCTCCCTCATCAGCCCTGTTAGTGAATACAATTGGGAATACTCTGAGTCATGAAGCCCAATTTATCAACCATCTATGTAGAAACCACGTTCTTACTGCTCCCGTCATCGATGATGAGACTGCATACCTTCTCGTTCACGGTACAACAGGTGTTGAATATATTGTGAAGTCGTTGTGAATCTCTCGTATCAATATTGGTCTGTAGGACCCATCAAACTACTTGTGCTTCTCTGTTGGCATCATTTTTTTTTATGTCACATGTGTGGGATGTCCACTTAATCGTAGGGAGTAACGCTTCATGCATATGTGTTTCCTGTAGCTCGAGACATCCGTTGGAGATCCACTGACACGTGTTGAGGGGCACGTAGTCGGGGTCATTTTGCTAGGCTTTGGCTTTCGATTTGATAAAGGTCGGTCGACATTCTGTTCATCGGACGACTTCGATCGGGTCAATGAATATTACGTCTCGCGTTGCGTGCAAAATTTACTTGAATTAGGTCTATCGTCAAGAAAGCTTGTTCAGATGAACCCGGATGACGAAACAGACCACTCCAATGCGTCCGTGATGTTAATTTCACCTAGAGAAGACGTCCAGTTCGCCACGACTTTGCGGGTGATGTTTAAATGTGCAAATTATCATTTTTGGCTCGATTGTTGAAAAAATTGTTCGAAACGATCTCGAATGACAAAATTGACCACACCAGTGCGCCTGTAACGTTAATTTCACTTAAGGATGACATTTATTTTGCTGCGACGACGTGTTCAGGCAAAAGAATACGGGAAAGATAATATTATTATTATTATTATTATTATTATTATTATTATTATTATTATTATTATTATTATTATATAACAATAATAATGTGATATAAAAAAAATAAAAAGTACTATATTCTATCTTTTTTTAAAATCCCACGCGTGACCTTATCACCTGTTGGATATCTCCTCGAGCAGCACGCCTGTCTCTCTCCCTTATCAATGTCTCAGCCTAAACTAAAAAAAAAAATTAATAAAAAAAAATTAAAAGAAAATCCTATAATATGGTTATCTATCGCACGCCTGTCTCTGGCCCGGATCTTTGACTATCGCACGCCACTAGCAGCGCCCCCCTGCCTCGCGAACAGGAGCTTGAAGCTCGAGCTCCCTCGCCGGAGCCTTGCCTCCGGCCTAGCCGGCGGCCCTCCTTCCTCGTCGGCCAGCCGGAGCTGCCCTTTGGCTCTCGCAAACCATGCCGCCTGCAGCTCCCTTCTCCCTTTGCCGCTGCCTACTTCGTCAGACCTCCCTCGTTGCCGGCGAAGACCGGAGAGCCTCGCCACCGACCGGATCTTCTCCCTAGCATCCATGGCTCCCTCTCCCTAGCGTGGAAAAGTCAAAGCTCGAGCGGCCCTCTTTATGTCCTTGCCGCCGCCGGAACTTCGTTGGCCACCTCCTCCAACTCTGGCGCTGAGATCCTACCGGTCTGAGCTCTCTTTTGCCGGCCTCCTTCTCTGGCCAAGCCTTCTCTTTGGCTCCCCTTCCCTCTCGTCGGTCTGCATGTTTGCATGTGCTAGGCTCGACGACCTCCTTCCCTTGTCGTCGGCGACCTCGCGATGATCTCGTTGCCTTTCCCTCGCCGTCGAGGTGGCGATAACTTCACGTCATATAAATATTCGTTCAACCTCTTATCACGAAAGGTATATTTTGGTTATATTTTTATATATCAAAAACTATTATTTTTGAGTATTTTGCTCACTCCCTACTATTTCCTGCTTTCCATGTGTTTTGTTGCGAGACTCGCCGGAAAGTGGAATCCTCTTGCCCTCACTCATTGGGTTTTTTATTATTTTGTACAAAGCACACTGGATCATGGATTAGACATCGGCGAGCTTGGAGCAAGCAAAGAAAATGCATCTATAATCGTCACGGTGGTGAGATCCTCTAAACTCCTAGCTGGCCCTAGGTTTTAGTGGTGTTTAGGCGTGTGAGTTTGATCGCCCGCAAGGGGTGCGTGCGCCGGCCTGAGTCTTAGATCTTTATTCCGCCGAGTTGAAATCCCAATTTTCCAAGGTTTTTGAGCTTCTAATTTCTCTTGGAGGGATTAGTTGAGTTCGATCGTATAGACGGGAAAAGCTTTGTAGCTAGTTTGTTTTATAAGATCGTCGATGTTCGTAGAGAGGAAAAAACTTTGTAGCTAGTCCGTCCTACGAAGGGTGGAGTTTCCCCTACGAGAAATTGGAGGGGGAAACCCTCCACATTGTCACACCAAAGCTGGAGGCGGCGATGCCGCAAATCCAAGTGCGTCAGCCCTAGGTACCTTAGGACGAGTGTGACGTGTCATCGAGCGATTGGGTTTCATTGCATTTGCATGGACCATTTGTTACATTTTGGTGTGTTGATCATGTTGCATGTCATACGCACGATCACTTGATCACTTTGGTTCGACCGGCCGCACCGGCTTGGTCGACCGACCGCTTTAGTTCGACTGGCCACCCTGGCTCGGTCGACTGATCACTTTGGCCCGACCGACCATCACGGCTCGGTCGACCGATCACTTGCATGTTTGTATGCTTTTGCATCATATTGCATGTTTGTGTGCATGTATATGTTGGTTTGTTTGCATGTTGCATCATATTCTGTGTATGCTTGCCTGTTTGCACGAGCATTGTCATTTGTTTGAGTTGCACTTTTGTTCGGGCCACTGCCATCACGGTATGCTCATCCTCGGGTCATTACCTCATCGACATACCCATCTGTCAGGCTACTGCCGTCACGACATGCCTACTTTAGTGTCACTGTCACCTCGGCATGCATTTTGTTCGGGCCACTATCTTCACGACATGTCCACCTTCGGGTCACTGCCTTCTCGGCATATCTACTTGTTCGGGTCACTGCCACTATGATATGCTCATCCTCGAGTCACTGCCTCCTCGACATACTCATCTTTTGGGTCGCTGCCGCTACAGCATGCCCGCTCTTTTTGAGTTACTGTCGTCACGACATACTTATCCTCACCACTTTGACGCATTTATCATATGTATGTTGCATATCATGTATGTTTGCATGTGTGTTCGGTGAGTGCCTCTCAGGTAAGGTGTAATTCCTCTTTATATGTATCTTTTTACTCGATGCAAACTCACTTGTAGCTGTTGTCTGTTTGTTTCATGGCACCCCGGGTCCCCGGATAGGTGTAATTCCTCTTTATAGGTAACATGTTTTACCGGTACATCATGTTTGTGTTTGTCATGTTGTATGTAGCATCATTGCATTCATTTGTATGGTGTGTTCACTCTTTTGGGTGCTCTTTGTGATTGTTCTGTACTTCGGTCGAACAGTCACAATGTGGGTTTTCTGCATGACTGTGTTTTGCTCATTCATCGATGGTTGTCCTACTCGTTAGGAGAGTGACCCCCGTGTTGGTCGCGATGCCTTAATGAGCATGCTTGCTGGGTTGATCTCGGGGAGCAATGCGAGTTAAGTCATCGGGATTGACACGAGTATGATTGTGCTAAAGATCTAATATATCTAAGTTGTGTCATCGCTCTTCGTGACACCCTTTAAATCTTTCAGATCTTTAAGATGGGGTCAGTATAGCGACCCCGTCAAAGTCTATACTATGCCCAGACTTACCCTGCACTTAGTTACTAGATTGACACAATTTTCGTTAGTTGGTGTGCTAGACTAGGATTTAGGGTGTTAGGTAGTCTTTTTGATGTTTGACTATTGTTCTTTGTTTGATTGGTTGCCCTAGCCAGACATTCTTTTTTTGCATTGTGATTGTGGTGTAACTGCATATTGCATATGTATAGTAGTGTTTTAGGACATTTTTCTGCAGGGAGTTATGCATATTTATGCACACACACATGTACCGCTATAGGGGAGCATGTGCTGATTTCTGACTCTTTTGGTTGTAGGTGCTACTTAGCTCCCCTACTTATAAGACATGACTCATGATACGTTATTTGCATGTGAGTTTTCCCGCTAACACTTGTTTTCATGTAGGATTGTCTTTTCTTTTTTCATGTACTTTTAGAGTCTAAAAGAGTCTTGTAGCAAAAATAAGATACGGGCACGAGTTCCGAGACGTTTAGCGTAGAAACCACGTGGAGGGGACCAGAAGCAGATGTTTGTGCCCCGTATATGGGAAGTTCGGTCGCCTTTTTCTTTTCTGAGATATGTTGTCGACCCAACGACACTGACCTGTTTATTATTTTAATTTGGTTTGTTTTACTTTTTGCATCATGTTGTATGTCTGCACTTGCATGTGTTTTCTTTATTTTTTTCTGTGGTTTAACTGGGATTTCACGATGAAATATATGTTCTTTAGGACTTCAATTCCAAATTTTTTCAAAATTCTAAATAAAATATTCAAGATAATTAATATTTAGGATTAAAATATACAAGATTTAAAAATTGCAATTTTACTTTCATGCATATATTAATAAGGTCTCCACAATACTTAGGACCGCTCTAGATAACTGTATTCATATTTGCATGTCCCGAGGTACTTCTCTAACCTGACTGGCCCAACATACCTTCATATAGGTGGTTGTTTAGTGCACCTAAGGTGTTAGAAGACTCTCCGACCAAGCGGGGTGTAAGTCCTTTTGTTTGGAGTGTTTCCAGTTTTGTAGCAGAACCTCCATTTTCTCTTATTTTCTGAGGCATCATTGCCACTTCGGCAGGTATAGTCTCACCTCTTGGAGCTCCAGCTCATAGTCATAGGATATAGTTTGCTTCCTTTGACCTTAGGGCTACCGAGGTTCCCGTGGACAACACAATTCACGGATTGCTGACCGAGAACCTCATGACGTGTTTGGTCGACTACCTTCACAACCAAATAAACTTAGGGTCCTAGTAGCTGTGGATGACAGGTTTATGGTACCTCAACCGAGTTGTCTCTACCTTATATGATTACTCTACATTTCTTTTGTTGAGCCCCTTTGAGCCCTGTTGCTACTTTGACTTCGTCGATATCATTTTGACGGTCTGATGCTGATGAGTTGTCGCCCATTTGGGATACGACGATTTGTCATCTGCCCTTATGGCCCGGACATGCTTTGACGTGTTAGGATATCTCCATCAAGATGATTTAGGTTATTCGTGGGCCCTGTGTGTCGACGAGCTGCAACCCATTCAGGACGTGAGAGACTCACTCTCTTTCTGATGGCTTAGCGTGAGTTTTGAAGCAATAGGACTGTTCCCACACGAAATAGCCTTCATTTGATTGTCTATGCCCCAACTCAATGATAATATAAGCAAAACTCTTTTATTGAGAGTATTTTTGGGTATCCCCCAAGATGTAATTAATCATTAGGAATACGTTCCTCTGGAAGTGCTCTTAACCACAGAACAATTACATACACCTGATTCTCTGGTTATGAGTAGTCTACGTAGATACTTCTTTTGCGGATATTGGTTTGAGGTGCCTCTGCCCGATCTTGTTTCGGCGGACATTCTTGACCTATCATTGCGAGGTTTATCGCACGTAGACTCTCAACATTTTACTTTTTCTTTTGTTTGTCATCTTGTTGTATGTCTCTTCTTAGTCGGTTTCTCTCCTCTTCGAATCATTGATATGATTCGGGAGGGAGATTTATTCGAATAAGGGAAGTATACGACGATCGACAAGCTGACGACTCCTAAAATAAATAAAAAAAGAGAAGGAACAGAAACATTCTCCTTTATCTGGTGAAAGATGACACATCTCACCCTAGTTCGTTCCTTTTCTCTTTTTTATTTTAGAAGGAGTCGTCAGCTTGTCGATCGTCGTAGGACAATTGGAGGCTATGTGATCGTGGTTGTGGCATCTGAAACACTTCCTCGTTGGTACTGTATTGGAGGAGCAACCTTTCTCTTGTTTCTTCTCACTTCCTCGTCCAGGCTTGTTAGTTCCTTCTGAGGTACCATTGTATGTCGTGGTAGTTGTAGGTGATTGTTTGACTTATGGTTACTGCCTGAAGGACGAATGTTGCCTGCTCTGTTCCTTCTGTCTTTCCACGTTCAAGGCTAGAGTTCGAACATTTTTTATTGATTAATAAGGATGCAACTGCACCACGTTGTTAATAAATGGCTTCATGCCCCCCAAATAATGGGCTATGGCATGCTCCTCTGGCTCGACCAAATCACACCATCTGCAATTGATCAAACTACTCTGTGAACTCTTCTACTGACATATCCCTCTGCTCCAGGTGGTGGAGCCTTAGAAACATATCTTGACGGTAGTGGGGTGGGAAGTATTTCCTTTACATCGCTTTGTGCATTTTCTTTCACCAGGTATTCTTATCGTTGTCTTACATTTTCCTCTGTTTCTGTAAGACTGTAATTTATCCCACTATAAAGAGGCACATTTTTTCAACTTGATCGCTATTAATTTGACCCTCTTATCCTCTGGTACATCTTTATACTTGAAGATCCGTTCAACGGATTGCAACTAATCAATAAAGTCTTTTGGATTCATACCTCCCTCAAACTCTGGCAGATCTATTTTGATGTCGAAGTCTCTGTGCCCTCTAAATTATTTCTCCTCTCCGAAATTCTCCCTATGGAATAGATTCATATACTCTTCTCTAGGTTTCTGATACTAGATTTTAAAACATTGTGGTTTGTCTTCTTCATCGTTGAAATTCTCCCTATGGAAGGGATTCAGATCCCCCTCTCTTTCTCTCCTTCGACTCTCCAGATCTCTGTCAAGGGTAACCTCCACTTAGGTCAGCTCATCAATCTCCACAAGTCTCTGTTGAAGGCGAAGCTCTCGTCGTATCTCTTCTCGGGTAGGCTCGAGCATATATTTTTTTGGTGGCATGATTAGAATTTGTGATTAGTGGAAGTGGAAAGGATTTGGTGGTAGGAAAGAATTTTTTTTAGTTTATGGCAGATACAAGGAAACCCAAGGATATGATTGCAGTTAGGCTAGTTCTGATACCAAATGATACATAACTAGTTCAGAACTCGGCAAAAAAGGAAAGTAAACTTTATTAAGCACGAAATTAGTAGTTATGACACAACACAAACTAAAAAGGAAAATACAACAACACTAATCTCCAACTATGTCTGGATAAGAAGATCAGAGAGCGGGGAAGGTGCCCATGAGGGAGTTGAGTGGGATGTGGCGATAAGGGCTAGGGAAGGTGGAAGGAGGTTGCGGCACTTCAAGAAGGTGACATGGAGGTGGCACGGTGGCTGTTAAGGGGCTCGAAAGTAGGCGGGGTTGTAGAAAAACAGGTGACAAGGCTAAGGAGGGGGAAGAGATGGGCTTGCAACAGGATTTGGGGAGGGTGGGAGCGTGTAGGTTCATGGGTGGAGATCTAGAAAGCAGGGATTTGCTGCAGGCAAAGGGGTGGTTGGCGGTTTGAGGCTTGGAAGGGGAAAAAAGGAAGATGGTTGGCGGCTAGGAGAGGTAGGGAGGATGGGAGGGAGGAGATTGGGAAGAATACAAAACAAGCTTGGAGCAAAATAATATCAAAGCACCACCCGTCGTTGGATGCAACCCTAACAAGGGAGAATGAGACTTCAAGGAGAATCTATAATTAACAACAAAACATAACATATCCCTAATTCTAAGAAAACAACACATACATAGACTCTAAATAGGAAAAACAAAAATTGAAAGGTAGGTTTTGAAATTCAGTGAATTTTATAAGCCAAAATTATGCATCGTAAAGCATTGCACGTCTCATCACCAACTTATAAATCTTTCCTTTAAGCTTATGCTGTACTTTTTTGTCACACAATAGGCCTGACGCATTCCTCTTTCATCATCCAACTCGAATTCTAGTAATAACATCCCCATCTATATCACCATCAATTCGAACAATAAACCTGAGATATCTAAAACATTCAATCATTTTAATGATTTGATCACCTATTGTTACAACTCTGTCACTAGATCTTCTACCACTAAAATTTCATTCCATGTATTTAGGTTTACACCTACTCAAATGAAGGCCTTTAGACTCTAAACTAGACCTCTATAATTCAAATTTTTCCCAAACTTCTTTAGTATTATCCACAAGAAGGATATCTTTAGCGAAACGCATACACCAAGGTACAACCTTTTATAAATATCCAGTGAGAGTATCCATAACTAAAGCAAAAGGATATGGGTTTAAAACCGATCCATGATATAATCCAATTGAAATAGGAAAATGCTTGGTGAGTTCTCCTATTTGAACACAAGTAACAACTTTAGTATACATATCTTTAATGACTTGAATATAAATCATATCAACATAAAACTTGAATATAAATCATATCAACACCTTTCTTTTCTAGAACTCTCCAAAGAACTCTTGGAACCTTATCGTAAGTTCTTTCTAAATAAATAAAAATCATATGTCGATCCTCCTCATTCTCTCTGTACTTCTCCATCAAACCTTTCAATAAATATATAGCTTCCATGTAGACTTGTCTGGAATAAATCCAAACTGATTATGAGAAATCTTTGTATCACATCTTAATCTATGTTTAATAACTCTCTCTCATAATTTCAATATATGGCACATTAATTTAATTCTTTTATAATTTGCACACTCTTGTGTATCCCATTTATTCTTAAAATTGAGGACCAAAATACTCTTCATTCACTCATCGTGCATCTTTTTAGTTTTAAAAGTATTAAGAATTTAGTAAGTCAAGAACTTCTCAAATCTCCTAAATGTTTTCACACTTATATTGGGAAACTATCAGGTCCTGCTGATTTTTCACAATTTATTTTCTTTAAAGCCTCCTTGACTTCCTTTTTACTAATGCAATAGTAAAAATAAAATGTTTTATTATTATTAACGATATTAAGATCACTCAAGTCGATCATATTTTCAGACCACTTCATTGAATAGTTTATCAAAATATCTCACTCACCTATGTTAAATATCCTCATATAAGAAAAGTACTTTTTGATTTTCATATTTAATACACTTTAATTAAATCTTTACTTTTCTTTTATCTTTGTTCGGCTAGTTATACATATTTTTTTCACTCTCTTGAATATTAAATATATTATAAAGAAAACTAAAAATATAATTCTTAGCATCACAAATAATTTTCTTAAACTCCCTACAAACCATCTTATATTTTTTCAAAGTGTCTAAGTTTTTACATTTAAACAAATTTTTATAATAAAAGTTTTTATATTTTATTTTATACTAGTCAGAAAATCATTCATGAAAATTACCGAAGGAATAATAACCATGTTAGGTTTTGGATGAAGAAACATAGGAATGGTTTCAGCTTCGTTAAGGAAATTTATAGACCATGAAAGCCAACTTTCATTAATCTGTCGTGAAAAGCCAACAATTGAAATAATTTAAGGTTTTGGTATGAAAAGTAGATTGAAAAATTTTCACTTTCAATAAAATTTGATGAACTAACAGACTTGTTTGAGACGGACTTTTGCATCAAATCTCAATTTTTTTATCAGCAAGGGTTGGAGTGCATTGGTGGGGGAGCATTTATTCTTAGAAGGGATTTGAAGAATTTATCAGCTTTATTTGAAAATGCATCGTTAAACACCGACGGTAATGAAGCTATATGCAATCATGCAGATGAACAAATTATTGTCGTTTTTTACTCCTTTTGTCGAATACAGGCATCGCCGTTAATTAACTAATTGGATTCGGAAACTTTTGGTCCCTAATAAAACTGAAATAATATGTTTGTTTGGCTAGTTAAAGAAACTTCCTATTAAGGTTAATCTTTAAAAATTGAGGATGGTTTTATCTAGGATGCGTGCTACGTGTAATACCAGCGTGGTTTGACGATTGTAATCATCAACCTGGACAAATAATTGCAAGTTTGTTGAAGTAATGGTGGCAGGCTATGCAATTGCATAATCTTCATAATCACCAAAGTGGTTGAAAGGGATTGTTTAATATTTCTGAAGGTCAATAAGTAGAAGTTAATGTCTGACAACCAAGAATTAAAACGTGCTTGAGATTGAAAACAAGCAATTTGTGCAAAAACATGTGTCGTAACTAGTCTGATTATAAAAAATTGATTAATGTTCCAGTCAACTAAAATAATAAAAAAAGCAGATAAAATACCTGCTGTCGTTCTGCCACTACCTCCATACCATGTTATAGTCCATCCACCACATTGAAAACCAATATCATCAGCATGCTGTCCAGAAACAAGAATTCTTCCAGCATTTTTGTCTAGAGGAAGAAATGGCTTGTTTGTATCCTTCCCATTTTTTAGCAGAACTAAAGATTTACGTACAGCCTCACGTGCCAGTTCAAGATGTTCCTGAAGATACACATAGTAAGTTGATATGACGGGCAAAGTTACTATGCATCAAGGTCCTTTAAAATACATTTGTTTCAGCAAGCAAACTTACCATTCATCAACGACTTCCATACATTTATGTTAAAAAATCTATCCCTTATGGCTGTAATTGTTCTAGAAAAATGGCCCTCGAGTGAGTATAGGCAAAAAGAGAGGAGAAAAACCAATAGAGATTTTACATATTCTACCATATAAACATCTATTTTGAGAATCGGTTAACTTACAGCGGTGTAGTATTGTATCATTAGGAGTACAGCACATTAGTTTTTGGCAAATCATCTCAAGATTCTTAAACATTTTCATGTTAAAACCAGATATGCCAATATCCCATAGAAAGAAAATGACTTCTGGTTTATAGCTGGCCATGCTTGCACAAAGAAGCAAACTGATGTGCTTCAACAGAATATGCCTACGTCCATATATTGGAGAAAATCCATTATATCCTAAGGCTATGCGAGGAAAACAACCATGAAAATAAGACAAGTAGCCAAAGCAGAACAAGTAAAAATTAAGACAGAAGTCTCTAGATTATTATGTTCAAAGTATCAAATTTGCTTTGATAATAGCTTGAGTTATAATTGACCTCTCTCTCTCTCTCTCTCTCTCTCTGTCTTTCTCTCTCTCTGGTTTGAATTAAATAATTGGCTTACGGCACTGGAACTTTTGTAAACCGATTTAGCATATTTGAAAGCTTGTCTTTTATCAAAAGAGTTTATTTATTACTCAAAAAACAAGAGGAATTACAAAGCACACTTCAAAGAAGCGGGAAGATTACAATGAGAAAGTAAAAGGTAAAATCTTCTAGGACCTATATCTCTAAACTAACAAAAAGTTGCTTATTACATATAACGTGAATCAATGTTGTTAAAAGAGTGTTATAAGTGAAGCGAAGTGATGCCCTTAACTTGTGCATTGCTTGCCAGTGAAGCAAAAGCGCACAACAAAAGCGGTCGAGTTGCATTGCTTTGTGTCGTGCCTTAGCATTATGCGCTCGATTCCTGCTTAAAACAAAATACTAGTTCAAATTTTAAAGTTAGGTTCAATATCTACCATAATAGATAGGCATGATTCTTTGTTTTCCGTGACTATATCTTCTTGTTATTTACGTATTTGCTTGTTGGTTATCTTTTAGCTATAGCTCTAATAGGTCTTCTTTTATCAAGGCTGTAACAAATATCTCCTTTTGAACAAATTATTAGCTCATTTGGTTATATTCATTGGTCATGACCTATATACGTAGCTATTATGTCATCCCATCCAAAGATCATATGGATCTTGTAAGCCATTCACACTCATTGAATCTGAGTCCCTCTTGTTTTTACTGGCCCGGTTACTGCTTCCAGAAATATTGCCACGAGTTGTTGCTTGTAAAGCTCAAAGTATTGAATTATGTTCTAATTTAATACTTCATGAGGGCATCCCCTTAATAAATCTTATAAGAAGAAAAAAAAAAACTCTCAAGAATCTAATTGCATTCTTTGTACAAGAGAGTAGGTATGCGTGTGCGTGCGTGTGTGTGTGTGTAAAGAAAATCAGGGAAAAATAATTGGGGGTCGATGATTCTATAGGAAGGCATATATATTACAATCTGAGAGTTATAGAGAAACATATCCAACTATATAAAACCTTGATTTGTGTGCCTTTGGAGTAGTAAAATTTTAACACTGCTTCAAACTGGATGATAGATATCTAATATTTCAAGTTTTCCTATAATATTTTTATTATTGAAGTGCAAAATCTTTTGATGAATATGTGGTCAATGTCAATTGATTTCCTGTGGGCATATGTGAAGTAAAAATCAAGCCAATTTTTAATTTCTCTTTTATAAAGTGTATATAACCACAACATATTTAGTATGGTTTTGTTGTACAATTTTGTGTATAATATTGATATATAATTTCTTATCATATTATATTTTCATTGGCTCTTTTCACTTGATTTTTAAATCCTCTAATATGATTTTGATTCATATAAGTTCAAAGATCATTTGGGCAATGACTCTAAACTCTGCTTAGACACTTGATCTTGATATCATAGGTTATTTCTTACTTTTCCAAGTTATGCGATTTTCTCCTAATGCAAAATTGCCTTGGGTAGATCATTTATCCATCAGTTATCCAACATATTCACATGTCCTTCAATTTGTAGGATATCATGTCTTTTACAAAAATTTTATTTTTCTATGCTTGATTTATGATTTATGAGGATTCTATAAATGACTTGACGATGTGACTATTTAGGTTTGTGCATAATTTAACTAAGTAAACTTACTGCGAATGGGATATCAAGATGAGTGGATAAATAGATTAGATTTCCTAGTAACTTCTGATATTGTCACCCATCTTTATCAGTTCATTCTTCATCAATGTCCATATCCGATCCTGGTTCAATTGGAGTTTAAATGACTTGCACTTCGTCATCTTGCTCTCTTTGAACAAGTTCATAACATATTTTTGTTGGGATAAAAAATATTCCTTACATAGATTTAGTCACTTATATTCCCAAGGCATAATTGTGTTTTCTTACTCGTTGATTTCAATTTTTTTAGCATTTTTTTTTCTTAGAATCTTTTTTTTTAATTATTATCTTTTGTAACAATCATATTATCAACTTATACAATAAGGATTGAGATTTTACTATAAGAAGAGTATATTATGAAGAGAACATGATATATCCAGCTGTTTTCATAGCCTTGTTTTAGTCCATATGGGGCCTTTTTTTAATTTATATATATAAATCTTTTCTTGAGAAGCTATAACAATTCTAGTGATGAATCCATATAGACCTCTTCTTCAACGTTCCATGCGAGAAAATATTTTTTACGTCATATTGTTATACAAACATCGATGATTTGACGCTAGAAATATTAGAATACAAATAGTATACATTTTTGCAGATTGGGCAAAGATTTCTTGATAATTAATCTTATATATTGAGTATGTCATGACAACTGAGACATTCTACTTTACATTTTATATAAAATCATACAAATCTATTTCTGTACATTATAATTCATCGCAGAATTTATAATTGTTGAAGATATTTATTTGTTCTGTCATATGGCCTGATGTTCTCATGCTTTCAAGTCTACAATACAGATATTAGTCTTCTTTTGTTTATAATGGGTGCAATTGAGAATTTACCTTTTTTAGTATAGTCTTATTTCAATGATGTTCCCGAATAAGCTTCTACTGGGAGAATAAATGATTTTCCTCAATTTGTTGTCAGGATGGTTAAAACATGAAAGTAAGAGATGCTATGATTTGTCTTTGCTATCAATTCTCATTTTGGCGTTCACTACCAGCATTGGAATCATCGGCTATTTGACCATTAGCTTCTTCATGGCAATTTCCTTAACTTTCTTTCCAAGTGAACCCTTCACACATTTTATCACAACTCCTAGGCATAGGCTGGCTTTCAAATTTAGTAAGGACTTGTTGACTTAGATGAGAACTTCATGTTGAAGGACTCATCAACCCACTTATAGGGAGTAAAGCCTTAATGCTTTCAATACCATATTAAACATTAGAATGAAAAAAGAGGAGAATAGAAAATGAGAAATTTCATAATTGCATTTTTTTCCTTTATTCCATGTAAAAAAAATATAAGTGCATAAATCTATAAAAAAAAAAGAAAATAAAAAGTGCATAAATGTCTGGAAAAAACAATTTGGGAAAATATAAATTTAAAAAATCATATTAATTATGGAATCCTTAATTAACTACATAGTATGAATAGAAAGAGATTTGTCAAATATTACTAGATTATTGTCCATGGAAAATTATGTCTACAGGATGTTGGATTGTTGTAAATGGAAAGTTATTGTCTATGAATGACTAGATTGGGACAGATAGAAAAGTACTGGCCATCCGGTGGAGACTAGATCAATTCGTCATTTGCTTAAGAGAAGTTTTTATTGAAGTTCAATATGAAACTTTTGGTAATTATATTGAGATTTATAAGCTCTATTGAATAATTGAAAGCGTAAAAAGAGAAATTCGTTGTATATACATGTAAGCTATTGTTAGTCATATTTCTTTTTATCGAGATATAGACGAACCATATAGGGGTTTTGGCAGGCTTACTCAAAGGCTATCTAACTTATGCTTTATATAAAAATTAAGAAATTCTAATAGCGATGCCTATACTTTGTGATAATTTGTGTCTCTCCGATTTCATCGGTATCATAATTTCTAAATTTATGTGTGAATCAAAATTAAGGAAAGAGAGTTTTCAAATCACAGACCCAAGTCCATTGTGAAATCTTACTTAGTAGAATATGGAGGACCTCATGGCAGATAATATCAATAATTTAAGATTATTTCAACAACATATAACTATTGTTATCAAAGTGCAAAATGCAATGCACTGCGCAAGGCTTTCTTTTTTGCTTCAAAGCACAAAACACAAAATAAAGTGACACTTTTATTAACCAAAGCGTTAATATGTTATATAAGACTAGAAATGTCTTCAATAAATTTTCATTATCTGACATGAATCTTAAGGCTTGACACGGATCTCGGGATAATCTTTTGAGCAGAAAATGTTCAAACTTCGACTAAAGTCAACCAGAGCTCCAATTTCAACAAATAGTCAAACTGACTGGCTCGACGAGATAGACCTAATGATACCAAAATTGATCAAATCCGAGTCAAATCAAGCTCACATCAAGACATTAAATCACTTTTAAAAGCTTTATGGGCATATTTGAAAGGTCAAGTGAACTCCAATCGAGCGAGCCTATAGTTGAATCAAGCATCTCAGCAAGACAAATCCAATGAGCCTAAGATCGCTCAATTATGCATCGTTAAGACACTCAAATGTCCATCAAATGACGTCTGATCGAAGGAATCTCTCGGGGTTGTTCGATTAGAATGATTAATATTCCTTTATTAATTGCAACCGAGACTCTATAAATAGTGCCCCACCCCTCTAATGAGAAGGGGGTTTGAAGTCTGAAGAAAGAGCTTGGAGCTTGGAAAAGTTGGTGAAGTCCAGCACCACTCTTGCAGCCGTCGACAGCCGCCAACCACCACTTGTCAGCCACCGCCCATTCCTTGCAATAAGTTCCTTCTGGCACCGATATTATAAATCGAAAGATTGTGTAAAGTTGTCCCACCTGTGAGACAAAGGACTGTACTTGTAATCATTAGTTTATAGTTCCTTCAGTTAGGTCCTCGTGGTTTTTCCCTTTACATGTTTTTCACGTAAAAACTTCTAGTGTCTCCACAGGTTATTTTCTTTTATCTGAGTGTGTGTTGAATTCTCGTATAACGCTAAGTCAATAATCTATTACTCTACCATAGTAAATTTTCTAGCACACATCAAAACTATTACTGTATAAATTCATTCATGAGAAATTTTAAAGCACAAAGTATAACGTAAATATTGATATAAAATAGAAAAGAATATGACACAATGCCTAACTTTAAGACAAATATTCAGTTAGGATGTTTATTTCTTTTAAAAATTAAAAATTTCAAGTAAAATATTTTGGTATTAATTAAAATTTGCTCTAAAACCTAATCTTTTTTGGTCATCTTCATTTGCTATATAAATGGGTACATACTTTCTAATTCTTATGTATTTACATATCTAAGACCTAAATATAATATATAAAAATTGAAGTTTTGGTGTTTTATATGCAAATCCAGAGGAATTGACAGACATTATCGACTAAATTGAAATTTAGGTTGAAGTCAAAGGAAGACCACAATGTTCGAAGTGCGCTTCAAAATCTAAAGTTGAAGATGATACTTTGCTCCCTTGTGTTCCTCAAACTGTCAAACACGACTATCCTTGCACTCCTTCGAACATCAGATCTAAGCATTTATTTACTCTCAACGGACCAATTGACTTCAACGCTTTAAAGTGCTATTCAACAAATCGAAGCCGGCGTCAAGCGCTTCGCTTCGCTTTACACATAAAGCACGCTTTTAAAATCATTGATAAAGACTTCTAAGGGGCATGCATGGATTGAGATTCTTAGCAAGGAATTCCAATTGGAAGTCTTGAACCATCTTTCTTGGCTTTGTTTTGATCGGGTTTGACACTTTTTACTTGGCTAGACACATTTAAATCACTTGTCCCAATTTTTCTTGAAATTGACCAAGTTCGCATCATTTATAGTGGAATATCAGGGAAAGATGCAACATACACGCAATTTATTTTCTCATTTAGCATCACTTGATTGCTAATATGGCAATCATAATCAAGATGCCTAGCAAATAGAGTTTCCAAAAGGACATTCTTAATCCCTTAGCAAGGGGCCATAAAAAATAAGGAAACTAATAGGTTTATGGTGTTATTTTAACTGGATTAGAATTTGAACTTTAATTTGCTAAAGAAGATAAAAACCATAAGCATAAAGCACAACTAAAATAATTAGGTATTTTTGTTCCTCCGATAATACATAATACATTAATGTTATGAACCCATCTTTGACTGCGCCTACAACAAATTGTTTTTCTTTCTCATCTCAAAAAACTTAAGGTGGCAAAGAATGTTAGCAAAAACAAGTGCAAGCATAGAATTATGCCAAGTAAGCATTCTAATCGCAAAAGCACGGTGCTACAAGAATTTTCCTGTTTCACAATCTTTCTGAACAATTTGTCTTAACTTTAATAGAGTTTCCTCACTGTAGCTCTTTCCTAAGCTAGAAAAAAAACTTAAAGCACTATCCAGGTTTAGCTTTGGCTCAAAATCAATCAGAAGGATATTAAAAACTGGAACTTCATGTATTATTATGCGACAGAATTATGTGTCATCCTTGTGATTCATCAATCATACCTTGCAACGAACTACACCCATCAATGAGCGGTCTGAGAAAGGCTGTTCAAACAGCCCAGCGACAAATTTCACCCTCAGAATCCTCTCCACTGCATCTTCAATCCTAGACATGGGTATCTCCCCGGACTCAACCAAATAAATTAAATCTTCGATAAACTTTTCATATCTGTGAGGCACCATAATCTGTAAAGCTTCTCACTGTCTCAGTAACATGATCTCAAAGAACTAATGCTATGAAAGAACTCAGATTTGAGAAACTTTTATTACCATGTCAATGCCAGCATTGACTGAAGCTGAAATGCAGTAACGGTAATTTGACCCATGTGGCCATGTAAGCCTGTCTATGCCCTCCCAATCCGATATCAGAAAACCCTGAAATACATTCCTCAACATCACAGAACTTGATAATTTGTCTGCTAGAAATCTTTGGTACCCTAGATGAAAAATGTTGTAAAATATAGCAAGCCTTAACTTCAGAAAAGCATGCCATGGCAAAGATGATAAGAAGACTTGAAACTATGCAGCAAATACCTTAAATCCAAGTTTTCCCTTCAGTATATCTGTTAGGAGGTATCGATCAGAGTGTAGTGCCCTCTCATTCCAGCTTGAATAAGATGCCATAATGGTGCAAACCCCCTGATCAAGACAATCAAGATACGGCTTCATATGAACCTTTTCTAGTTGCTCAAATGAACAGTTGGTATTGCCTTCATTTATCCCTCGGTGCGTGCCTCCATCACCAACAAAATGTTTTGCACAAGCAATCACACCCTTGCTGCAGACAAATAAAGATTTGAGTGCTGTGTTTAAACATAAAAGTTTAGGTGTGAGAAATGTAAATTCAAAGGATTGTGTGCCATGCATGCAAACACCCCTATTAATTAACAAGGCATTGTGTACGGTAACTTGAAAAGTTAGCAGAGCAGAAAACGTTTATCACCATTACAAAAGATTGAGGTTCCTCCGTAAAATTGCACATATTTGTAATACTTAAAATATATATATATAGAGATTGATTAGAATGAGAAATATGAAAGAGTGATCTATCAAGCATTTCAATAGGCTATTGAACTGGATAGCAAATAATTTATTTACTGAAGTGAAACAGAAAAATAAGAACAAGGACAGAAAAACTATAAAACGAAAATATTCTTCTAGAAATTCATGTCCATACGTTCCTGCAAGAAAGGGATAGCCTCCAGGGTGGTCGTTAGGCGGCGAACCCTGCAACCCTGAAACAATGGTAGTCATGGTCCGTACAACGTTGGTGTCCTCACTGTAGCTTTCATAGCATCTACCCCATCTTGGGTCTCGACAGACCTAAGTAGACAAGCAAGAAATCACCACATATAATCAAGTTTCAAAATAGTAAACACAAGAAATAGTGACAAACAGGGCAGTAAAAGTATATATCTGTACTGAAGGATTACATGTGTTCCTCGAAATTGAATACTGCAAAGATAACTCTCTGGTGTCCAATAAAATTAGAATCTCAACAAAACAGATTATTGCTTACATATGTAGTTGTTGACACTAGTATCATCATATGGATGACTTACAAGCTTCCTTTTAGGGCTATATATGGTTTATCCCTTGGACAAATATTACGCGACATTGCATTACATTGGCAAGACATAATAAAAATTTAATGAGCAGATGAAAGAGTGATAAGTACTATAGTTAAGGGAGATGGCGGTGGTGAGGCAGGTGAAGAGGAGAATTATGAAGTGGTGGCACGATCATTTGAGTGAGAGGCACTGAGGTTATGATTTGTAGATGAACGGCCATATGAGGGCTTCTCCAAATTACTTCTCTGTGTTAGTTTTTTTTTTTTTTTTCTCACTGTTTCTTCAAAACACCTACAGCACAAGTCATCCAAGGGGATCCGTGACATCATTTAAGAGGAAAAAAAAAACCCACCAGCCTAACTTTGAGGAGGAATTAGGTCATCTGTGGATCAGGATGGGATGTATCAGAGTAATGGGGACATGTTCTTCACAAAATAAGCTACATGTGGCATGGTTGTCCTTATCTAAATCGGGGAAAAAATGTGATTCAGAACTCGTATCTTATCCTTCCCCGATGCTGTTTTTTTCTTTGTTCGATTACTGTTCCCCCTTATTCCTGATTTTGAGTATGCTCTACCCTACATGATGTTTCTTTTTAATGAGTTAATCTTCACGTAAGATTCTTAAAAGTAACACTAACATGCATCTACATTGATGCAGACTAGTATAACGAAGACTATCCGCCGACGGTGTCATCTGCTCTTTCATCAGTTTGCTTAACACTGGGAAATCTTGACCTCTATTTGTGCAAATCTAATTTTATACCTGATGTTAAAATTGAGGTTTCAGAGCTTTGATTTTCATAATTAGTGTGGTAGATGTACACAACCTGACGTGAAAAATTGGACTTCCAAATTAGCGTCGATTCAGATTAGCGTAAAATGTCTTAATGAAGATGATTGCTCAAGTATTCATATACTATTTCTACAGCTTGCTTAGGGCCTGGAAAATCTTTCCTCTTGTTTATGTGAACATTGAGGTCAGTAAATTTTAGATTTCTATAAAAAAGAGTGATGGTTATACACCACTTCAAAATTTACAAAAAATGGATATAAAAAACTTTTGTTGTGCTATCATAAAACATCTTATCCACAAATGTCCAGCAACGCAAATGACATACTGAAGTAGCCAGAAAGATCAGTATAAAGTACTCACAGCAACACATGGGGCGAAGGTGCAGTGAATGCCTGTGGCCCGAACCTCGAGAGCGGTGGCGACCCCGATACGACGCGCCAGCTCTCCATCTCTGGTAGCACCGAGACTAACGTTGTGAGGAAAGATGGTGGCGTTGAGGAGGTTATTGTGACCGTGGACGGCGTCAGTGCAGTAGATGATGGGGATTCCGAGGCGAGAGGCGAGAGCGCAGCGCTGCATGGCATCAACCATGTCGGCCCAGTTGAGGGCCGATGCGAGAGTGTGCGGAGCGCCGCCGGAGCTGAGCACGCTTCCGATGGATAGTTCAGCGAGGGCTGCTGGGGAGACAACGGCCCGCTCGATCTGCGCCATCTGAGCTACCTTTTCCGGAAGCGTCATGCGGGAGAGAAGGTCTTGAACCCTGATCTCAACTGGCTGTTTCGGATCTCTGTATAAGACCTCGCTACTGCTTCTGCTGCCTGCGGTAGCCATTGTGATATATCTAGATGTCCTTCGCCTGGTTCTCGTTCTTCGAGAAAAGCATGAGCGAGGAGCTCGGGGTTCGTTAGGTTAGTTGGATTGGTTTTAAGTTTTTGTAAAACAATTAATGATAATAGCATTGAGCCCATTAAATATACTATGAGAACGGAATAATTAAATTTCAATAATTATATAATTAAATCAAATTATGATTCTATTCATTTGATTTAATTTTTGTTTGTAAATATATTGTGAAGGAATAGAATAATTTTTGAAAATCTTAATTTGATTAGCACAAAATGAATACAATATAAAATTTAATTTTTAATTTCTTTAGGAATTCACTATTATGTTTCATACTTGCTCAACGCTTCGGGATAGGATGTGGATCTAATTTGGCAATGTTTTGTTGTGGATTTGGGCAACCGAAGTTTGAATATTTTTGTCAATATTCAATTACAAGTGGATCAAGTGAGGCTTATTTGCATCTTATCGGGGAAATCTAATTTTGCTCTCGTATGAAGCCACACTTGGCGGTTTTGGTTGGCTTTCAAAACTCAAAATTCACCCACATAAAAGGTTTTTTCTGGTGGAGAACTGCTTTGATGCCTTTTTTTGAAAGGGGCTTCTCGACATATATGTTCTGCCCATGGGGATGTAATATGCCAGAAAATATTGATCGCATCACTTCCAAATGTAAGCTCCTTATTGGGTTAGAAATATAATGGAACATTGGGGTATTTTCATTCTGATTTTCCAGCATTTCGAGGATGGTATACGAGCAGGTTTTTGTTGAACCTATTAATAATCCTATGGGTTCCCTTGTGATCTATTGTAAATGGTTTATCAATGTCGACGTGCAAGGAATGCAAGAAAACACGGTAGACCGTTCAGTCTTGAACCCTTCACATCACCGCATAAATTCTAACTTTAGGATCAATGGGATACTAAACAGTCATGGTTGGATTAAGTTTAATGTTGATGTTGCTCTTATTCACTCCTAAATGGGCTGAATTGGTGTGGTAGTTAGGGATGAGCAAGGTGACATTATTTTGGTGGAAGGCCATCATATTGAGCATTGGGGCAGCACCTTTGTGGAACTTGAGGCGATTTCAGTGGTCAAGAATTTTGTGGTCCCTTGGATGTTTGAGATCAAGCATATTATCATTGAAAGCGACAATCATAATATCATTGCTTCTTTGCAACAAATGATGTGTGCTAACACTTGGAAGAATCAACTGCTTCAGGTAGAAGAGTTCTCATTTGTTTGCTTCCTTTAAGAAAGTCCTCTTCAAACATATAGATTTGAAAATGAAATTAGTTGCTCATACATGTGCAAAAAAGGCCATACATGTTTCTTTTTATGATAGGAATGTTGATAGTTCATATTTCAATTTTCCTTTTGTTGATTTTGACTGGGTCATATTTTGTCGGGCTAGATTTCTTTATTTTTTTATGTGATCCTTTTTGTTAGTAATGCAATTTGCACTTTTCAAAAAAAAAAAACATACAAGTAGAAGAAGGGAGTTATGTAGCAGTCTAGGGGCGTGCTTTGACTGTCATGGGTAAGCATCTGTCGATCATCCAGTACACTAACCCCCTTGTTAGTGAACTGGGTGTTGAACCCCGCACAATTTGTTGCAATGACTCCTGCACTGTGGGCCGCTTATAATGAGGCAGATCAGAAGAGGTAAATTGAAAAGGCCGTGTAGTTGTCATAGGAGTCAAGGAAGAAGAAGGGCACCACTTCCACCTTCAGGAGGGAAAGGGAAGAGGAAGAGGACGATCAGACATATAGTATAATCCCAAGTTCAGAATTAATTCACTCTATCTTTGAAACCAATAGGATAGTCCCATGTTTGGAATTAATTCACTTTGTATTCAAAACCACGGTTATCATTTGAAGGACTATCACTGGTGGATTTATTCGGATCGAGCGAACTCCATCTTTGATGAGCTTAAGGACTTCGAGGGATTGCCGCCAAGAGGAGCCGACGTCTAGCATAATTAGATCAGAAGTTGAGGGATCCTTAGAGTGACTGTTGCTCCAGGGAGCTTCCCGACTATCTTCCTCGGGTCCCCTTTCTGAAAGAGTGGAGGCAAGTTGGCTTTCCCATGGTCGCCAGCTGCACCGGCATAATAGGAAGAAGCGAAAAGCCTAAAAGAAAGTTCAATTGAAGAGGAGGAGCTTGAGTTGGTGTCGATTCGAGAGCACGCACCAACCATTTCTGAGGAAGAACAATCTCGAAGGAAGGGCAAGGCTCTGACTCAAGATTCTGACTCTTCCCTCCCTTTACCTCCCAAGAAGAAACATAAGGGAGGTAAAGATTACTGGAGCTTGCTGCAAGAGAGTCAGTTGAATCTCTTTCTCAGCTTGGACTCTAATTTTTCCCTAATAAATTTCTCGAGGTACTGGTTCTCCCAACCCTCAGGGACGGACGGGCACGCCTCGACCATCTCCAATGTGTGATGGTTAGAGGGCCTACAAAAAGCTCTTGAATAACCTTTAGTCCAGAGATATTCGTCACATGGTTGATCGAAATTGTTTCTGGAACTCACGACCACACATCACATATCTTCTCTGTATCTTGAAGTGAGGGACAGTGCCTTGAAAGCATAGATGAAGGCCAAAGAGTTCAAAGCACGAGCTAGGGCTGCGGAGATTTGGCGGTCTTGGCAGATGCTCGGCTAGAGGATGTTGAGGCAGAGTTTGAGATCGCGTCGGAGTGGATGTCCGTCATCCACATAGGGCTGACAATTTGTCTCGTTGTTCGCGAACAGCTCGTGTTTGGCTCGTTAAGTAGCTCCCGTTCGGCTCATTCGTTAAGCCTAACGAGCCGAACATGAACAAATTTTTAAGCTCGAAATGTAAATGAGAACACGAACAAAAGTTTGTTCGCTCGTGTTCGACTCGAATTGGTTCGAAAATAAATAAATAAATATATACATAATAAATATTCATAAAATTAAATATTATAAATAATAATTAATTAAATTTTTCTAAAAAATAAATTATCACATTTTATAAAATCAAATCCTATAAATTATAATATATAATAATTTATTACTATTAACATTTCAGTATTAATTATATAAATATTATGTATTTATATAACAGAATAATAAATGTTAAATAATTAAATTATTTTAAGATCTATATACTACATAACGAAAAAAACCCAAACTCTCGAAACTTCTCGCATTCGTTCGGCTGCCTCTCCGAGTCTCTTGCGACTACTCCTCTGCCAGTCTGCCTCGGGGAAAAAATTTGGGTACATAAGACGCACGCAGCGCTGCGCGCGATAGCAAATCACCGGAAGACACGTCGGCTCAGTCGGTCCCACCGCTATAAAAATATACTTTTTACCGTGCGTGACCCGTCGACCCGACCCGTCATTGTAAGCCCCATGTAATCCCGATGTAAACTCCGCTGTCCACCCCATGTACCGCGCGTGTAAGTCCCATGTAATCCCCATGTAAACTCCGTTGTCCGCACCATGTACCGCGCGTGTAATCCCGATGTAAACTCCGCTGTCCGCGTCATGTACAGCGCTTGTAATCCCGGTGTACGCCCGATGTAACCTTCGCTGTCGACAAAGGATGTAATCCCGGTATACATTCCGCGGAAAAGCCATTGTAACCAGCGTGTACCATCTTTGTACAGCCGGTGGAACATTCCGAATGCG
>NW_018164645.1:2800592-2801310 GCF_001263595.1 Phalaenopsis equestris
GAAGAGACCACTGGTGCGGATTTGGGTGAGGGGAACCAACCCGGACGCGAGCAGGCAACTGTTACAGTGAAGTCAAGCCGCAAACAGTCCAAAAAGGGAGAGAGTCATCCCGTTTCTAGGTATTTCTTAGTTTGTTGTAGCTGTTTTCCTTTGAATGGTGTCCTTTGAATGGTGATATGTTGTTCACGGTTAAGAAGCACAAGAAATATTCTATGAATAATATTAAACTTTTCTATGAATAATATTAAACTTTTCTGCCAATCTTTGAATATATTTATTCCTAAAATGGAATCCTCCGTCAGTGATAATCATTCTAGATATGTCGTATCTAGTGAAAATATTTTTCATTAAAAATCTTAAAACACTTTTAGTGTCACAACAAGGTAATTTGTGCTTCAATCCACTTTGAAACGTAGTCTACTGCAATTAATATATATAAGTTCTCAAATGAAGGAATAAATGGTCCCATGAAATCTAATCCCCAAACATCAAAGATCTCAACTTTTAACGTAAAATTCAGAGACATTTCATTTCTTCTGAATATATTGCTTACTCGTTGGCATTGATCATAAGTTTTTATGTATCTATAAACATCTTTAAAGATAAACATCTTACATTTCTAAAAATAGCAGGCCAATAAAATCAAGCTTGTAAAATTTTGTAAGTAGTTTTAACAATCCCAAAATTTCCTCCAAATTCAGAATCATGACATTTCTGG
>NW_018164645.1:2801352-2804353 GCF_001263595.1 Phalaenopsis equestris
TAGGATCCTTACATTGTTTATATAAATAAGGCTCATCCCAAAAATATGCTTTTGCATCATGAATGAATTTTCTTTGTTGTTGCAGTGTCAGCATAGGTGGTAAAATATCACTTATAATATAGTTAACAATATCAGCATACCATGGTATTTTCCACTCATTAATATTATAAAGTTGTTCATCAGGGAAACTGTCTGTAATTTCATTGTCGGTGTCAAATAATTCAGGGTTTTTAAATCTCGACAAATGATCAGTAATTTGATTATCAGTTCCCTTTGTATCAATAACCATAAGATCAAATTCTTGCATAAAAAATATCCATCTAATTAACATTGGTTTGGCATCCTTCTTTTGCATCAGATATTTAATAGCAGAGTGATCAGTGTGCACAACACATTTAGTCCCAATTAAATAAGATCTAAATTTGTCTAGAGCATACACAATAGTCAGTATCTCTTTTTCAGTAACAATATAGTTAATTTGTGCATCATTAAGAGTTTTACTAGCGTAGTATATAACTTTAAAAATCTTTTCATACCTTTTGTCCAAGAACAGCTCCAATAGCATAATCACTAGCATCACACATCAGTTCAAATGGTTTCTCCCAATTAGGTGAAACTATAATAGGGGTTGTGACTAATTTTTTCTTTAATAACTCAAAGGCATTTAAACAATTTTCAGTAAATTCAAATTTCTTGTCCTTTTCTAGAAGTTGGCATAGAGGTTTAGTAATTTTTGAAAAATCTTTAGTAAAACGCCTGTAAAAATAAACATGTCCAAGAAAAAACCTAACCTTTCTTACATTAGTAGGAGGTGTTAGTTTAGATATAACTTGAATTTTTGCAGGGTCTGCTTTCATAACATCTTCCGAAATTTTATGTCCTAACACAATTCCTCCTGCAACC
Organism: Phalaenopsis equestris; assembly: GCF_001263595.1. Lineage (NCBI taxonomy): Eukaryota > Viridiplantae > Streptophyta > Magnoliopsida > Asparagales > Orchidaceae > Phalaenopsis > Phalaenopsis equestris. The sequence continues at coordinate 2,802,256 of NW_018164645.1, forward strand.
ATAAATTGACATTTTTTCCAATTTAAAACTAAATTAGTTCTTCGCATAACTCCAATACTTTTTCAAGATAATTTAAGCATACACCAAATGATGTTTCAAATATAGAGAAATCATCCATAAATACTTTCAATCCATCATCAATTAACTTACTAAATATAGACATCATACATATCTAGAATGTTGCAGGTGCATTACATAATCCAAAAGGCATTCTTCGAAAAGCAAAAGTTCCAAAAGGACTAGTAAATGTTGTTTTTTCTTGATCCTCAGGAGCAATAAGAATTTGATGGTAACCAGTATATTTATCTAAAAAATAAAATATTTATGTCTGGCAAGTCTATCTACTATTTGGTCTAAAAAGGGTAAAGGGAAGTGATCTTTCCTGGTGGCAGTGTTTAGTTTTCTATAATCAATGCAAATATGCCACCCAGTAACTTGTCTAATAGGTATTAATTCATTATTTTCTTTTGTTTCAACAGTCACTTCTCCTTTCTTAGGAACACAATGAATTGGACTTAACCATTCATTGTCTGTAATATGATATATAATTCTAGTGTCTAACCATTTCAAAATTTCCTTTTTAACTACTTCTTTCATCATTGGGTTTAATCTCTTTTGTGGATCAACTCTCGGTTTATATTATTCATCTAGTATAATTCTGTGCATACAGATCGAATGACTGATTCCCTTAATATCAGCTAAGGTCCAACCAAAAGCTTTCTTATATCTTTTCAATGTATCTAACAGTCTTTGCTCTTGCAAATCATTTAATTCTGAAGATATACTCCCATAAACACATACTGCAAGTGGCTAGGCAATATTTTAAACTCAAGTTCAGGTGGTTTTAAAATTGACGAAACAAGATTCTTATCAGCATTTCCTATGATATCTTGCATCTCAAATCTTTCCTGAACATTATCTAATGCTTCATTTTCTATTTTATCCAAAAGAATTTCATCTTTTTCTTCAAAATCTGTTTTCTCTTGAAAATATTATTTAAAATGCTCGTTCAATAGATGTTCACTAACTTCCATGCGAAAACATTCATTATCTCTTTCAATAGCAGGGTATTTAATAGATTTTGCAATGTTAAAACGTTAACTCTCATAGATAATTCTCCCTTTTGAACATCTATCATAGTTCTTCTAGTAGCTAAAAAATGTTTCCCTAAAATTATAGGTATTTTTTTATCTACCTCCATATCTAAAATAATAAAATCCACAGGAAAGATAATTTTATCAACTTTTACTAACACATCTTGTATTACTTCATTAGGATAAGTAACTGAAAAATCCACTAACTGAAAAGTTACAGAAGTAGGTGAGACTTCTTCTAATCCTAATATTTTGAAAATTGATAGAGACATAAGATTAATGCTGGCTCCCAAATCACATAAAGCTCTTCCATAAAATCTTTCACCAATAGCACACGGTATAGTTAAACTACCTGGATATTTAATTTTTTAGGAAGTTTTTTCTGAATAATTGCACTACACTCTTCGTTAAGTGCAACAGTTTCATTATCAGTGAACTTCTTTTTCTTATTCAGAATATCTTTCATAAATTTCACATAATTGGGCATTTGCTCTAAAGCTTCTACGAAAGGAATATTAATCGTTAACTTCTTAAGAATTTCTAAGAACTTGGAAAATTGTTTATTCTGTTTGTGTTGCTTCAATCTTTGAGGAAACGGTGGTGGAGGTTTCTCCACTGTAATTTTTATTGGTGTAAGTGGATATTCTAATTATGAGTACTCATGATTCTTTTCTTTTTATGTATTCACTTTCTTTTTTTTTTAATTTTCGTTTCTTTCTGTACTCTTATTTCCAATTCTTTTCCACTTTTTAATTATATCGTTTTGATTTGTTCTTTTCCTTGATCTTTAGGATTTGGTTCCACAGTATTAGGAAAAGTTCCTAATATTCGGTTACTAAGCGCAGTAGCAATATGCCCTAATTGATTTTTAATATTCTTAATAGCAGTTTCTTGATTTTTCAATTGATTTCCTTGATTCTACAATTGTTGATGTATGTTTAATATCAACTCTTCCATAGATAACTTCTTTTCCTTAATTTGAGTGTTACTCTTAAATCCTGGAA
>NW_018164645.1:2805004-2869693 GCF_001263595.1 Phalaenopsis equestris
GAACGATGTTATGTCATTTCTAAGTTTAGCAGTTTTGGATGGAGGGAAATATTTGGATAGAAATTTCTGTGAAAGTTCTCCCCAAGTTTTAATAGATCCTTGTGCTAATAAATTTAACCACATCTTAGCATTATCCCTAAGTGAAAAAGGAAAAAGTTTAAGTCTAACAACATCGTTTGAAACTTTTTCATATTTAAAAATAGCACACAATTCTAAAAAACTAGCGAGGTGTAAATTAGTATCTTCATTTGGTGCACCTCCGAGTTGATTGTTTTGTACCATTTGGATAATAACAGGTTTAAGCTCAAATGAATTAGCAGCTTCATCAGGATTTTGGATAGATAAGTGAATTTCAACTGTTGTAGGATTTGCATAATCTTGTAGGGGTCTAGGTTGGTGTTCATTTCTACTCCTTGATTCTTTATGTTGTTTTCCATTGTATCAGAATTTCTAGGTTCTCTTCTTAATCTTCTAATTTTTCTAACAGTGTGTTCTAATTCTGAATCGTAGGGTATAAGATTTTTAGGTCAAAATTTACGCATACAATTTGAAATCAGTACACATCAAAACAGTTAACTAAATATGAAAATAAGTTGCAATTCAAGTAAAAATTTTCTAATAATCCTAGTTTGTTCATTACTCTAATTATGATTCTTATTTACTCCCCGACAACAGTGCCAAAAACTTGACAGCGAATTTATATATGCTTAAAAACACAAGTATTTAATACTGTTGTTAAAAGGTTTAATTCTCCAGCAACGACACCAAAAACTTAATAACAATTGTAGATTCGATAAAGATGTATATATAAAATATTCAATAAAGGTAAAGTCACACTTATCAATGCAAGTATAAGTATCGCTCAAGTAATATAGGGCTCTAATGGAGTTCTAGATATCGATCCCATAAGGAGTAATATTAAAAGCTATGAACTAAGAATTTAGAAAAGCAATACTTAATCGCAACAATGGAATTCAAATTGCTTATATGTCACTAATAGGCAATTGAAAAAAATATATAATTTTAATAACTCTTAAATAATTAATTATACTAATAAAGGTTTTAATGTGATATTCAATTTATAAGAAAGCATCATTCTCCTTGTCAAGAAATTATAGTGAATAGATAAAGTGAATTGGTTCAAATTGTGTTGTGTCAAATAGAAGCATACCTATTCTTTACCCTTTGGTCAAAGCATAAAGAACATTGACTAATCCTACGCTTGTTTACTAAATCTGCGGCTAGGTTGGAAGGATACTGGCTCTCACTTCGGAGCTCCCACGTTCCCCTCCCCTGAAGGCTAACATCTACACTTCAGCAGCCAAACGATAGGACCAAATTGGGGATTTTAGTCTTTCACTCTAAAATCTCCAATTCTACGCCCGATAATTTTATTTCCCTATTTGTTTGCGCCCAATTTCCAAGGGCTTTGACCTCCCTGAATCTCAGATGTAATCTTCACTTTAGTTGTAAAACTTAACATATTTTAACAAATCAATTGGCCAGATTGAAAGTAAATTAAGATCGAAGTGAAAAGATCATCACAACTTCTTTAAATTTTCATGGCTCAACCAATTCAAATCATCATTTCACAAATCTCAAGACAAAGAGAAGACACAGAAAACTACTCAGATCTCATGGGAAAAACACAATAAAACTCGGAATTCATATATAAAAGCAAAGTCATACAAACTACAACAAGTAAATAACACTTATCTCTAATTTCTCCCCAAGAAAACTCCTCGAAGTTCCTCTGAATCTCTTCCTTTCTTTACAGCACACAGAATTCCTCTTCGAAGTGACAAGGAGGAAGAAATCTCTCACTTTCCCTTCACTCTTACAATCTCTCGAATAATTCCTCACAATTAGGCTCTCTACACTACTCTCTACACACTAATGGAACCTCTCTAACCTTTATGACCTCTAGTGCCTTCAGAGCCTCCTTCATTTTCGGACAAAATCTTCTTTTAAAGTTGTGTATTAGTTTTCTAAATAGTTGCCTAAGCACCCCTCCAAAATTCGTCCTCATCTAATGTATTGTTGGACATAACCGTCGATCTCGCTGTTGGCGGCCTTGAGGGCACCGTCGACGGGTCTTCTAAGTTAATTAAATTTGGAGTCTCGGGAAAAGTCCGCCGTCGGCGCCATTGGGCTCGCCGTCAGCGCCCTAGTTCAAATATTCACATTTTGGTCATTTTCGCTCAAAATTCGCTCCTTTTTGCTCCAATGACCCTAATCCATCATTCCTGTAACAAAACATCAAAAATACCTTTCTTTAAAGTGCAATATCATCAAAAATAGTGTAAAATATGTATGAAAATCTCAACATATTTTCCTTTGGTCAGCTATGCACAATCTGGACCACACAAGGGCCAATCTTCCAGAAAAGTTTGTTGAAAGGGTTTCGAGCTTCGGAACTCCAGAGGGCCAAATATGAGCAAGACATGATCCTTGAACATCCATAGAGGTTGTAAATGCACCCTAAGAGCTCAAGAAGATGTTTCAAGTGTATTTCACCGAGTAAACAATTCTGACACAAAATTTGTCGATCTGAACCTCAGGCTTAAGATTCAAACACTAGCGAAGTAATTTAGTTAATGGTCTGTGTCATGAGAACGTCTGTCTCATTAAGACACAACCCCGTGATGAAGGAACAAACGTCAGGGCAAAGGGCACCAAAAGTGATGCCAACTTGACACTGATTACCTAAAAGCACGATTATGGTGGTGCAGACCCCAATTATTGTGTCTGTAGCATTCACTTGCAAGTCTTATGGGTTTCTTTAATCACAGTAGGACACGTATGATCCCAAAATAGTCTTGTATCACTCAGAAAGGATGTGTCATATGAGTTGCATAAAAAATGGGGGCCAATGCTTACATAATGGATATAACTTGACAGCATGATGGGACCCACAGGGGCTCGATGCCATCGCTTAATAACATGAAGCCTATATATAAGGGGTCGGGTGTGAAATTTTTTTACTTTTGTAACTTTCCCAGTCATATTTCATGGCTTCCATTTTCCCTTTGATAATTTTGGTCCCATATTGCAATATGTCGCTCCTTAGACATCAAAGAGCTGCACATCAACGCTTGATAATAAGGAAAATGATAGGACCAAGTTCGCTAGCCAGGTAGGGGCCCAAAGGTATGCAGATTCCCTCCTCAGTTAAATCATCATCCTCAACTGTACTTTCACCGACCTAGTGATGAAGGGACTTTTTCATGCAAGCTCTTAGCCATGCATTCATCTCAATTGTTTGTGAGTCCATGATTAATGCTAGAGAACTAATGAATGGCATATAATTTGTTAGGGGACATTGGGTGGCCTTAAATCAAGAGATGATCAACATCGTATATGATTTAATCATATACGTCATTGATTAGTATACCAAAATTTTGAATTAGACCCAAACTTTAGTCAGGTGTTTCTTTACTTGACCTAGGACGACTCTGTCACCTAGTCGACGGTGCACGAGGGGGAGACGTTGAACTTCTTCTAAAGTATCCTTGATTGGAAGTCAAAATATTGACACTCCTTCATTTCAACCAAGATATTACCAAGCTCGTACCTAAGCAAAGTAACAAGGGAGCACACATTAGTCAACTATGTGATTCAAAGAAATTTCCAGCCATTTTATTTATTAGTCAATTGTCTGCATGGTCCATGATAACACTACGACTGACATCAACCACCCCTCTTTGATACATGTCCTTTACAATTGAGCTAGTTGAGAGGTCCACCCAGGGGGAGGGCTCTATGCAACTCTTTATGGAGGCTAGCATTCAATCCTATAGAGGGTATGACCTACTTAGTTTGGACATCACCACAACAGTTGATGCCCTTCCTCATCCCAACTCCATCCATAAGTATATGCAGAATCTTCAAGCTGACATGACTTTTCTTAGCCAGAAGATTGACTCCCTTTACCGCCAGCCAAAAAACGTCGAGCACCAGTTTAAGAGACAATTTTTCTAGCAAGCTCAGTCATTCCAACAATTCTTCAGTGACATCAAACTGGGTTATGCACAACCTTTCAAATATACTTTTTTTCTAAGGTCGTGCCTAGTGGGACGGGCGAGGATGATGGTGATGAGGGAGACAAAGAGGAGGACACATGAGGGAGACAAAGAGGAGGACACATACCTCTAGACCTCCTTTTCTGCCCCTAACATAGTGTTGTATTTTCTTTGTTGCTTTATTTTTTGTCACGTAATGTGAGCCTTTAGAGGCATATTATATTATATTTGTACCCCATATACAGGGATATTCTCATTTGAAATATGTATTATGGTGCACTATATAAGGACCTATTTATATGTCTATATAAAATTACTTGTTTCTTATTTTCTATTTCTTTTTGCTCAATAAGTTGTGTTGAGAATATGTGATAACCCCGCCTAATTCATTAAAAAGAACTAAATACACATGATTGGGTCTAGCACCTAATGCCGCCCTAATTTTATTGCTACTATCATACATCATTGTCAAATCTTAGGTATCGTTGTAACATTTAGGTTGCAGTGTCTGCTGTCGCGATGTCAAATAAACGCTTAGGTGCCACGCGAGGACACTGTGCCTCCATAAAATTAACTTGTCCAGTTTCGAGGGTGGCTCCCAATTGGACAACCATCATTTTATAGAACAACATGGCTTCCACCTTGTCAACAATGTCCAAGTATTTATGCTTGGGGCTATGGTGGCGGCTTCTGATTCAACAACTTCCATCATGATAGTACATGTGGCACATGCCATATCAATAGAGTCACAACACCCTTTTTTGGAGCCACAACATCATGTTGACCAACATTGGTTTTCCCGGGATTATATTTTTGTAAGGTTGTATGACATGACATGTGCTATGTCAATGGTGCCCAGGTGTCATTCCCAATGCAACGATGTGACCCGACCCGCAATTACGCATTAATTTAGCTTCCAAAAGATGGTAAAAAAAATTGATCCAATTTATATTTAGCAGCTAGTGTGCAAAATTGAAATGTTATAAAATTTAGAAAATAGTTTACGCACTAAGGGTGCGTAAATATACGCATCATTTCAAGTAATATAGAGTTTTTTAAGACCTCAGTATCGACCCCATAGAGAAGCGAGATAAGTAATCCCTTAGGCTAATGCTAGTCTATTACTATCAGGTCTTAGTTTAGAATGTCGATTAAAGTGATTTTTCTAACTATTTTTAAATGAAAGTTTAAATATAAAGATAACTTTTCTGGGTATAAAGATAACTTCTCTAGATAAATTTGTTTGGAGAAATTTGAGATGTTAAAAACTACTCTTTTGTGCAATGATCTAAATAATGTGTAGGAATGAAAGACTTAAAATATAATGTTGTTAGTGACAAATATGAACATACATATTCTTTACCCCCTTCCGCTGGTAGCACAGAATATTGGTTAACCTAGAGTTTTGCACCAGTTTGTGTAGTAGTACTGAGTAGATTCTGGTCTCTCACTTCTAGATTATCCACTATGTCATCTCTATAAGACCTGTTAGGGACCATAACGATCCAAACTCTAGACTGACTTGATAAAGAATTTAGCATGTCACCCTAGAAACATCAATTTTACGCCCATCAAAATTTATCTCCCTATTTATTTGCACTCCCCTTCTGACGATCGCAACGACTCTTTCCAAAGTGAAGTGTGGTGCTCACTAGTTGGGTGAAATATTTGCCCTCCCAGGTCAGTATGTTTCGCAACAGATTTTAACCTCACAAGTGTTCAATTGGCAAAGTTAATTAAGAGTCGGTGAAAGTTCCATGACATTAACTAAATAAGAGAATATCTAAGCAAATCCAATTTCCTAAACATGCATTTATTTCATTGCAAAATAAAAGTAAAATGAAGATAATGACATAAACATTAAAAGGATTGATAAAATTAAGTAAAAAATTATGTGCCAACAATAAACATGTCTACCTACCCTCTTTTGTGTGTATTTGTAAGCTTAGTATTCTATTAGTTTTATACAACTATCTATCACATAGGAACATCTAATAGAAATATATCATTAAATTATATTTCCTTAAAAGTTGCATTGCTACTTAAACTATTTTACTAGTTAACCGGTCAATGTGAGTGCACTCAAGTTGCAAGATCACTGCTCTCCCGAGTCTCAGTTTCATTTACAACATATTTTAACATAACTTATTGTCACTTAAGTTATGTCAATTAAGCAAAAGAGATATTACCCATCACATGAAAATAAAAATAATTCTATCATAAAATAAATTTTCATACACATGTTACTAATTCATATTAAAAGAAAAGAGTAGAGAAACTACTTACGAAGCATGAATAAAACATAACATAATACTTCATTTAAATTAAAGAAAATCCACTATAAAGTATTTACAATAATTACAAAAAAATGAAAAACACAATACTTAGCTTTTTTTTCCTCTGAAAGAAAGAAGAAAATCTCTCGAACAAAGTTTTTTTCCTATCCATGCACCGATCGTACTTCCTTACTCGTATCTCTCAAAATCCCTCACCAATCTCTCCAGAAATTGTGGAAATTTACATCTTCATACTCACGCAAAAATCCTCTCTTTAATCTCCCTAATTCTCTCCTAATTACTTCTGTAATTTCTTATCATGAGAGGCGTCAAACCCCTCTATTTAAAGAGACATACAAACTTCGCCTTTTTCCAAGAGACACATCTCTTCATGCAAAAGACACACCCTTTCACTCCAAGAGACACATCTCTTCATCTAAAAGCCTTTGTAAGTGTCTAGATTTATTTAACCACTCCATAGGGCGTGTAAGTTGTCCAGAAGCTTCCAAAACATCTCATAATGGCCCGGAATCGTCCAAAACACATCCAAAAAGCGCCTCAGGTGCTATAAATCGACGCTATAGTGCTCATTTCTAGCCGTGACTGGCACTATGGCGCTAGTCTGGGTGCTATAGCTCCACCTTGCAGGCAACACACCTGTTTTGCTTCATTTTGGCTCTATTTTGCTCCGTTTCAGCTCTAGTTCGCTCCTAGTGTTATACCTACAAGATAAACATGAAAATAACATTTATTTAAAGTGTAATTTCATTCAAAAACATGTAATAAATATAAATGAAATTAAACATAAAAAGTCATATCAAAATGTGCCAAATTAAAATTTTCTTCCTGACTCAATTTGACTCCAAATTGCACCATTTTGCTTCATTTTCGCTAAAACTCCAACTATTGTACATGAAAAATGCATTTCTTTAAAGTACAATATCATAAAAAATGTGAAAGTACAATATCATATAAAGTACAATATCATAAAAAATGTGCATAAAATGATCATGAAATGTACACTAAAAACATGTAATTTTTAGGTGGATTACAATATCAAAATGAAATTTTGCATTATGTAAGGGGCAGGCTTTGACTACCTTAAGATTGGCTTTTTAGCTTTCTGGTGTCGCCCCTTTAGCTGCCAACACATGATTCGAGCAATTTTTTTAGGATCTTGTCCCATCTCGTTTTTTAAATTGTCGATCTTTGGAGCAACCAGAGCAACCACAAATATATGGTTTGAAGGACTTTTGGAAGGAGTTGAAGGGCACAATACCTTCAGAACAACTTTCAACCTCTACATAGGAGAGAAAACCTCCAATTCTAATGTCTTTTTCTAGAGCCTTAAGCTATTTTTGGTGGAAACCTGAGTTAAGTTTTTCATTGTCTTACCTTATCCCATTTTTTGAGCATTTTTTTAAGTTTTATGACCATAGTCTTAGCCCTGACACTGTGACTCCTCCCATATCCCATTTTTTTGAGCCCATGCCCTGATAACGCATTTGGGCTCTTAAGCGCTAATTCATCCCCGGGCAGGAGTGCGTCATTGTCTGAGTAATGTTGCATTGATGCCAGCTTAGGCTTTGTGAGGTGTTAAGATATTGCATACCACAGTTGTTGAGCCAATATTGCATGTATGTGATTGAGGTCGTAACACTGTCCATAGTGACACAACCTAAACAAACTTTATGTTTATTGAAGTTAGGGTCACGACACCATTCATGACACTGCAATGCTAGGCCTTATCTTATAATAGCCAACCCCACAACCTTGTTGCTAGATTTATGACACCACATTGCGTGTAACCAAAGTCATTACACCATCCTTTGGCATAACAATGCTAATGCTCAATAGATTTTATTTATTTATTTTGGTTGTAGAGTTGATGCATCACTTTTTGTAGTGCAAAGAATACATGGCATTTGATGATCAATCAAGTTGATCATTTATCAAATAAAATTTGATAGGACTTCTAATATTTAAGTGTTTGTATCCCAAAAAAAAATGGTACATCCACGTGTAGGGGTGATGATCCTTATTTCTGCTTCATCTTCAGTCGAGTTCAACTTGTGCTAAACAAACTGCCCTCAAGACTTTATAGGTCAATGGTGTTCTTAAGGATGTTTTTATCCTGAATTTTTGGTACACCTGCTTCTAAGGGTGGTAACTCTTCTCTTCTAACTAATTGATTGTACTTTACATCACTTATATTGTAGTTAATATAATTCATTGTAAGTCTATTCTTCTATTTTATCCTTTTTCAAACTACCTAAGTGAGGCATGTGGAATAACATTCAAGTGTTGTCACTAATTAGGTATAGGTTGCATTAGGCATATAGGGTGTCAGTCCAACTTATGTCTTGTCTAGAGAGTAAAGGGGACTGGCACTGAGGCACTGCCTATTGGTGTCAGAACCCCATCTCTCTTTCCTTCGAGATCTTAGTGATCCTTTTATATTATCGTCTCTACAACATTATATTAACTTTCATATGGTGACAAAAGAATGTTTGTATTCTTGCATGTGTGTTTTATTGTTGTGTATTTGTTACATTTGTCAATTTTTCATGACAATCAAACCCTGAATTTATGTTTTATAGGGTTAAGTCCTCAAAGCAATTGATTGAGCATCTTGCATATAATTTTTTTATTTTCTCCTCCATGGAGTTTTGGCCTGGTGTTAGTGCTTTGGGGTTTAGTCCTCAAGAAAAATCTCTATGCACTCTTACATGTATCTACATATATTTAGGGGGTTCACTGCTCTAAATGAGGCTTTGTTTCCTATTATTTCATATTGGTCTAGATTTTGTGAGTTAATGATAGTACTCTGACGACCCTTAGTTTGGCATATAATATTAATAGGGAAACAAGCAATATTTTTTAACTTCTTTAAATGAGTAATATGATTATCAAATCTCTTAGGATCATTCCTAACTAGGGTTTAGGTTAACATTTATCACTTGGGTTGATAGGTGCTAACTTGTTCAGATGTTAGCGTAGGGGCCTGATTGGACAACTATGCCTAGATCCTATAGGTATGCCCTTTAGCCTTATATTGTATGTGTATTACTTAGATGTATAGTTAGACACCACATTGTAGCTCCTGTTTAGAACTAAGGCTAGGGCATAGTTGGGGGTTTTCATACTTAGCTATTATTCTTGGTTTGTGTTGGTTATTGTACATTTGGTGTGCCTTTTACATACTTTATTAGGCTTAAGACCCACATACTAGTATATTAGAGCAGTTTCTTTTTATTTTTTATTTTTTGTAAGGAGCCAAGCCAACAAAAGAGCGTAATAATTAAAGTTAAACAAACATATTTTTTTTTGCTAGCGTTGCTTAAGTCTCCTCCCACCGGACTTGGCTTATGATATGATGTATGTCTTTATCTATGATTTTACAGGTAATGTTTTTATTTGGACTTTTTATGTACTTTTAGAGATCCAGGATTGAGTCTGTATAAGAAATAAGGCTCGAGCATGAGTCTTATAGAATTTTACATAGGGATCATGTGACAAGGATCAAGAGATGATGCTCAAGCCTCATACCTTAATTCTGAATTTATTTGTTTTATAGACTATTTTTTTATTAGAATATGTTAGCAACCCAATGACGCTTGGCACGTGCTTCATTATCTCATATCAAGTGTTTACTTTATTGCATTTACATGTGTTTACTCTTTATTATGTGTCAGCGAGTTGTCTGGATGTGAGCAAGTCAAACTCTTTACGGTAAATTCTTTCCTATAAAATTTTAATTTAAAAGATTAATAAAATTTAGGATTGAATTTTTTTAACATTTTGAAATATATAATTTATTTTCTATGTTTGTTTTCTTACATGACCTTTGGGCCATATTTAAAACATTCATAACTACATGATTTTTTCTCTTGAGCATTTAAAAATAGAGCCACCACATTTAGAATATCTTAGAAAATTACATATTATATCACAAGTCTCAAGGAAAAATGTTACATGATCCACCAAGCACCCTTTTTAAACTCTTAGGATGTTTTTTCAAGCATGTTTAGGGTGTTAAATGCTTTCTAGATCTAGACAAGATTATAAGCCATTTGTGAGGCGCCTTGACTTTGTAGTTGGGTACCTCGTTCCTCCTTTTCGTATAGGTGTCGTGTTCATACTTTTGGTAGGTATAATCCATACTCCTTTCAGTCTAGATAAATTCATAAGAATCTAGACTTTCATTCCTTTGAATCTAGGTCCATTGGATTATTTTTTTGAATAATAGCGCTACACTTTTCAATGAGTATAGCAATCTCATGATCTACAAACTTCCTTTTCTTGTTTAGTATATCTTTCATAAATTTCACATAACTTGACATTTGTTCGAAAGCCTCAATGAAAGGAATGTTTATTGTTAAATTTTTAAGGATTTCCAAAAATTTTGTAAATTGTTTGTCTTTATTCTTCTGCTTCAGCTGTTGAGGAAACAAAGGTAGTGGTTTTTTTAAGGAAACTTATATTTGTTCATTTTCATTATGGTCACTTTTAATTTCTTCATTCTCCTCATCAATTTCAATTTCTCTTTGGATTCTTACTTCAACTTCTTTTCCACTTCGTAATTGAATAACTTTAATTGGCTCCTTATTTTGATCTTTTGGATTAACTTCCACAGTACTTGGAAGATTTCCTGAAGGTCTGTTACTAAGTGCAATAGCAATATGTCCTAATTGCTTTTCAATATTTCTAATAGCAACCCCTTGATTTTGTATTTGATTTCCCATATTCAACATTACTTCTCCCATCGTCAACTTCTTTTCCTTAACTTGTGAGAGGGTTATAGTTAAGTACAGAAGGATAATAAGGCTAATAATTAGGATTTCCTTTGTTGTTTAAATTTCCTGAGGGGTTCACCGAATTATTATAATTATTCCAACTAAAATTAGGGTGATTTGCCCATCCAGGGTTGTAATAGTTAGAATAGGGATTGTTATTTCAATTACTTATAGCATTTAAAGTTTCATAAGATGATTGAGTATCAATTATCTACCCTAGTGAATTTTCTTCTAATGCTAGTGGCATTTGAGAACATCTCATTCCAATTTGATCAATCTTTTTCGATATAGCATCAATTTGAGATGCTAAAATAGACATTGCATCTTAGTCATGAATACTAGCTACTATCTTAGGATTTACTTGTTCAGAGCTCAGAGGGCCATTGAAAATTGTTAGTAGCCATTTTTTCAATTAAAGAGCATGCTTCATCAAAATGTTTTGACATTAGTGATTCATCTGCAACAACATCTATAATAGATCTAAGTGATCCTACTAATCAATTGTAAAAGTTTGAATTATTAACCAATCTGGTATAGCATGGTGTGGACATTTTCTAAGGAGATCCTTAAATCTTTCCAGGCTTCATATATCGATTTTTCCTTCAAACTGACAAAAAGATGTAATATTGTTTCTAAACTTAACAGTTTTCGAGGGTGGAAAATATTTAGCCAAAATTTTTTTTGATAGTTCTCCCCAAGTTATGATAGATCCAGGTGCTAACGAATTTAACCAAGCTTTAGCTTTGTCTCTTAATGAAAAAGAAAAAAGTCTAAGCCTAACAGCATCATTAGACACTCCATCATATTTAAAAGTAACACATATTTCAAAAAAACTAGCAAGATGTGAGTTACGATCTTTAGTAAGTGTTTCTCTAAACTAATTATTTTGTACCATTTGGATAATATCAGGTTTAAGCTCAAATGAATTAGCAACAACATCAAGATTTTGAATAGTTAAGTGAAGTTCATTTGCAGTCGAATTACATAATCTTTTAAAGGTTTTTGTCGATTTTCATTTATTTGATTATCTAAGTTATTTATCATTTCGTTCAAATTTTTAATTTCTTTTTTTTAATGTTTCTAATAGTACGTTCTAATTCCGAATCGTATGACACTAAACCTTCAGATCCAATATTTCACATAAAAAAATATAATAAGTAAAGAAAAATTTCTTAAAAATACTCTTAACTATATACTTATATATTTTTTGATTTTTTTATTTTATATTTTTTTGATTTTTTTTATATTCTATCTCTAAATTTCTAAATTTACCAAATCTAATTAATTTACTGTTACCTTCCCCGACAACGACGCCAAAAACTTGATCCCGAAAAATATAGTTGTGTAAAATTTATAAAGCTGACTCCGCTTTACAACGGTGCCAAAATTTTGATGTTGTATTTTATGAATAATAACGTTAAACATTTAATGTTGAGATTCTACGCAAGTATACATATCGTTATCAAGTAATATAAGACTTTCTATTTAAGTGTCAAATATCGATCTCACGAGGAAGATTTAAATTTGAAGTGATAAATTAACTAGGAAATTCACAGAAATAAAACAAAATTATTATCACTAATTTTGAATGTTTGAGAAACTATCAAAACTAAATTATTAACTATTAGCAAAATTTAAATGCAAAGTTTTAAATAGTAACTACTTAACTATGTTTATGTGATGAAGTTTTCTAATATGAAAAAACATCTTTCCCACTATAATGAGTTTTTGGTGAAATGAAATAAAATAAATGGTTTAAATATGTATTGTGTCAAATAGGAGCAATTTTAATTCTCTACCCTGATTCAGTGCTATAGAAAATCATTGACTAATCTCAGGTCTAGTCCCTAAATACGTGGCTAGGCTAGGAGGATACTGGCTCCCACTTCAGAACTCCCACATCACTTCTGAAGACTAACTCTCGCTTTAGTTCTTAAACACTAAGATTGAATTGAGGATTTTAGTCTGTCACCCTAAAAATCTCCAATTCTACACCAAACAATGTATATTTCCCTATTTATTTGCACTTAATTCCATGAACGACATACTCCTTCATGGACTTAAATGTGATTCTCACTCTGTTGTAGAACTCATACTCCATTTCTCAGATCATATGTTTCATAACATATTTTAACAATTTAATTGGCCAGATCGAAAGTAAATTAAGAGCGGAGTTGAAAAACCATCACAATTTATTTTAAATTTTAACATTGACACATCCAAATTATCTCTTCATTTCACCATATCTCAGAGTAGGGAGAAAGATAAAGGAAACTACTTAGACTTCTTGAGAAAAATACAACAAAACACAAATTTCATATATATAAAAAAGTTCATATAACAATAATAAACAAACAACATTTATCTGAAACTTTTTCTCAAAGCAAACCCCTTGTAGTCTCTCTTAGGAAATGTCGGAAGAAGAAATCTCTCACTTGTCTTCTCTCCAACACTCTTAGAGAAGAATTCACATTTAAACTCATCAAACAAACTCAAAACTATAAAGAAAATAAATGACTAATGGTGTGGAATGGCATGGAAGGGTGCAAAGTGGCACGAAGGGGGCAAAGAGATGCGAAGAGAGACCAATAGAACGGAGGAGGAGAGTCTTTTCTAATCAATTTCGGTTCTAAATAGAGCCTAAGGTTGGTTTTCCAATAGGTCCATCCAAAAACTCTTCAAAAAGCATCCAAATTCGTCGAATCTTCTAGAAACAAGGTATGCACCGACACTGGCGCCGTCGGCACCCATGACCAGTTAATTAAATCTGCGCTCTTTGTCAAACGACGCCATCGACGACCAGTCTGACATTGTCGGCTCTGAACAATTTTTCAAAAACACCATTTTAACTCCAAATTTTATCCTTTTTTGCTTATTTTTTGCTCAAAGTCCTAAAAATCAATAACTTGCAATAAAAAATTAAAAATATCTTCCTTTAAAGTGCAATATCACCAAAAATGAGTATAAAATATGAGTCTAAAAATGCATATATTTTTGGTGTATCACCGACATCATATTTTTATGCAATATATATTGGAGAGTGGGAATGCAATATATTATGGAGAAGAATTTGGACATCAATTCAAAGTATAAAAGTGTTGGCATCACATTTTTATGCAATATATGATGGAGAGTGGGAGAGCTAGGCACCTTGCTTCATAGTCCAATATTTTCTTTAAGCTAGAGAGAGAGAGAGAGAGAGAGAGAGAGAGAGAGAGAGAGAGAGAGAGAGAGAGAGATTTTGAGGATTTTATTTGGCTAGAGAGATGAAGAAGAGCTGATAAGTTGTTTGCCTTAGAGGAGGAAGACAAATATGAAAAGGAGAAAAAATCTCGATCTTCTTCTCTCGAAATCATTAAGGTTGGCTAAAGTGCATTAACACTTCTTTTCAACATCCCTAGAATCTCATGGCAGAGAGAGGTGATTCGAAATATAACTTCATAATTGAGTACGTGAGTATCGTTTTCTCATTCTATTATCTATCTCTTTTAAGACTTTTAAGCTTGTTATAGAGCTCCAAACCTATGTCTGAAGGCTAGGAGAAGGCCCTTAAAATATGCAATTGTTCTTATATTCCCACTACATCACTTAAAATATTCTAAGAAAACCAGCTCCTGATAGTGCCAAGGAGCCATGCAATCAGGTGCTGCAACATTCTACAATTTGTTAACCTAGCCCCTTAAAACCCTAAAATGTGAAGCTATGACACCAACCCATTGTTTGGACAACATTTGTCTGACCAATTTTGTTTACTACATATCAAATTTAAGGTATGAGTTTGGGGAAGTAAATCCTCGAGCATTATATATTTATTTTTCTATTGGATTTGAAGATCCCAACTTGGTCACCATATCAAGGTCGATAACCAATATATTGTGACTTGGTATAATGGTTATAAACATCATTCCTCTATATACAAACCCAAGTGAGGTGCTTAGGATAGAGACGGTTTTCACCGTTATGTAGGTTATGCTTATAAAAAGAATATATATACATAGATATGACTTTGATATTTATATTCATTTTATTAAAAAATTGAAATAAAATGAAATATAATTTGTTATTTATTTATTTTTATGACAATTAGTGGCCACAGATAAGACAAGGAATATATATACATAGATATGACTTTGATATTTATATTCATTTTATTTAAAAATTGAATTAAAATAAAATATAATTTGTTATTTATTTATTTTTATGACAATTGCCATGGATAAGACATGACGTAACTGGTAGAGATTGTTGTTAATTTTTAACATGTTCAAAATGCCCAACTTAATTATTTGAAAAAATAACACAAATTATTTTTAAAAATAAAAATATGTAAAAAATATAATAAGTAAAATATTTTTTGAAGTAAAAAAAAAAGTTTACGGAACTTAACAAATATAGTTTATTAATAATCAAAATATATTAAAGAAAATTATCGCAAATAAATCTTTAGCAAACATGTAAATATAATTTATTAAAGAAAAAAATTGAATAAACAGTAATGCTCCGAAAATTTTCGTGGGAGGCACGCGGCGAAGATCTAAAGTTTTTCTTGAGGCGGGCATCTGGTCCGTAGAAGCGAGCTAGCTAGAGCGTGAGGAAGAAGTAGACGCTGCATTAAAGGGGGTCCGAGAAGCGGAAGAAGAGAAAGCGAGCTAGAGCTAGAGCGAGAGCGAGAGACATAGGAAACTGATAGGGTTGGAGGGTCGGAGCAGGCGGGAGAGCGATCGAGAGAGAAAGCGAGAGGAGTTCGTAGAAAAAGGAACTGGCTTCTCGTTTGGTTGAAGTCAAGGTAAACCCTAACCTCAGATTCTTCTTGTTCTAATCATGAAAGAGCTGCGTGTTGGGTGGATAGCCCTTAGCAGCTAAAGGATGGATTATGTTGAGTTATTATTGTGCAAGTATTTTGAATTTACATCAATTAGTAATTGACAATATCCCATATCATTAGCCCACATTTGTATCATATGTTCATTTTTAATAATGCCTGTGTGGCTTGTTTATGATCAAGTAATATTTGTCTAAATAATAACTGATTGGGAATAAACAAAGGCATCGTGCTTAGGTAAGGGGAAGTCCAATAGCGATGCAATGATAACTAATAGCTCCATAGTTGGGATTAACTTTTAATTGGAGTTTATTTTGCTTAAACAAATGCTTATTAGTGAAATTACTCTTGTCATATTTATTTTAGTAATTTTGTATGAATTTTTTATTAAATATAACTTTTTTTGTTATTGGTAGAACCTATTATAAGTGTGTATTTAACTTGAGACCGAGATCAAGATGCTAAAATTCGGTTTGTTGCTGTCTGGATTTGTGTAAAGTGTTTTAAAGATTAAAATAAAAAAAATTATTTTACTTAGATGAAGATATTCAACATAGGTGGGTGAGATAATTTGATAAATTTATCAACGAAAATTGTGAAAATACAATTAATTTTAGTTATCTTGATGTCGCAAATAATAACAAAGTTTTTTATTTCCACCACCGCATTAGTAAAACAAAAGTCGAGGAAGTTTTAACGAGAACGAAATATTGAAAAACAGTAGGACTCGATGATTTCCAATAGAACAACAAGAACAAGAACATCAACAACAAGCCTTTATCCCACTAAGTGGGGTCGACTACATGAATTCTTTTTCTCTATTTAGTCCAATTGAGTGTTATATTTTCATTTAATTCTAATAGATTAAGATCTTTTTTTCTACACTGCCCAAGTCTTTTTAGGTTTTCCTCTGTCTTTCTTAACATAAGTTGAATCTAAAATATCTACTCTCTCCACCAGATCATCAGATGATCAACTTTTAATGTGAGCAAACCATCTAGGACGACTCTCACTAATCTCGCCGGCAATTGGAGCTACACGAACCCTTTCATAGATTCGCTTCGCATTTTGTCTCTAAGTGTCAAGCCACTCATCCACCTACGCATTCTCATCTCAGCAACACTTATCTTTGTTTTATGCTTCTCATTTAAAGGCCAACGTTCTGTGCCATAGTGCATTGTAGGTTTCACCGCCATATTATAAAATTTTCCTTTAAGTCTAAGCCGTACTTTTTCCATCACACAATATACCTCATGCATTTCTCCACTTCTGCCAACCAACCCGAATTCTACTAATAACATCTCCATCTTTATCAGCATCAATTCGAACAATAGACCCGAAATATCTAAAACATTCACACCTTTTCATGATTTGATCATCCATAGTTACAACTCTGTCACTAGATATCTATATATCCGCTCTAGTATACATGTCTTTAATGACTTGAATATAAGTCATATCAACACCTTTCTTTTCTAGACCTCTCCAAAGAATTTCTCTTGCAAACTTATTGTAAGTTTTTTCTAAATCAATAAAAATGATATGCAAATCCTCCTTACTCTCTCGGTACTTCTCCATCAAATCTCTCAATAAATGTATAGAAATGTATAGATAAATGTATAGCTTCCATAGTAGCCTTGCCTGACATAAATCCAAATTGATTATGAGAAATTTTTATCACGTCTTAACCTATGTTCAATTACCCTCTCTCATAATTTTAAAGTATGCCACATTAACTTAATTCCTTTATAATTTGCACAGTTTTGTGCATCCCCTTTATTTTTAAAAAATGGGGACTAAAAGACTCTTCCTCTACTCCTCATACATCTTTTTAGTTTTTAAAATAAAATTAAAGAGTTTAGTAAGTTAAGTAACTCTCAAATTTTAGTTTGAAAATTTTTAGGAGTTGTAAAAATATTTAGGAGATATGAGAATTTTTTGGTTTACTAATTTTTTTGTATTATTTTAAAAACAAATAAGTGGTCAAATGAGTGAAGAAAGAGTATATTGATTCCTATTTTTAAGAATAAATGAGATACACAAGAGTGTGTAAATTATAGAGGAATTAAGTTAATGTGTTATACATTAAAAATTATAGGGGAGAATAATTGAGCATAAGTTATGACGTGATACAAATATTTCAAAAAATCAGTTTGGATTCATGTCGGAAGTTTATTATAGAAGCTATACATTTCTTAAGAGGTTTGATGGAATAGTATAGAAAGACTACAAAGGATTTACATAGGATTTATGATAAAGTCTTAAGAGAAGTACTTTGGAAAGTTTTAGAAAAGAAAGGTGTTGATATTGCTTATATTGAAGTCATTAATGATATATATGTTAGAGCTATTACTTGTGTATGAACAAAAGGACGATTGATCAATTATTTTTCTATTTTAATTTGGATTACATCAAGGATGGGTTTTAAGCCCACATATTTTTTTTTAGTTACGGATGTTCTTACTGGACATTTATAGGAGGATGTACTTTGGTGTATGCTTTTTACTAATGATATCTTTCTTGTGGATAAAACTAGAGAGAGTTTAGGAAAAACTTGAATTTTGGAGGTCAACTTTAGAGTCTAAAGACTTTCTTTTGAGTTGATCTAAAACTAAATTCATGGAATATATTTTTAGCAATAGTAGATCTAGTAACAATGGTGATCAAGCCATTAAAAAGAGTGAACGTTTTAAATATTTTGGTTCTATTGTTCGAAGTGATGGTGATATAGATCGGGTTGATATTAGTAGAACTCAAGTTGGATGGTTGAAGTGGAGGAATGCATTGGGTCTATTGTGTGATAGAAAAGTATCAGTTTGACTTAAACGAAAATTTTTTAAGATGTTGGTGAGATTTGCAACACTTTGTGGTGCAGAATGATATAGCCTATAAAAGAGAAACATAAAATTAATTGTTACTGAGATGAGAATGCTCGGGTGGATGAGTGGTTATACATATAGAGATAAAATGCGAAATGAATATATCCATGAAAGGGTTAGTGCAGCTCCAATGACAGACAGGATTGTGTGATAGAAAAGTATCACTTTGACTTAAACGAAAATTTTTTAAGATGTTGGTGAGATCTACAATACTTTGTGGTGCAGAATGATAGCCCATAAAAGAGAAACATAAAATTAATTGTTACTGAGATGAGAATGCTTGGGTGGATGAGTGGTTATACATATAGAGACAAAATGCGAAATGAATATATCCATGAAAGGGTTAGTGTAGCTCCAATGACAGACAAGATTATAGTGAGTCTCCTTAGATTGTTCGGTCACATTAAATGTCGATCATTTGATGACTCTGTTAGGAGAGTATAAATGTTTTAGATTTGACTAATGCTAAGATAAGTAGAGGTAGATCTAAAAAGACTTGGTCATGTTCTATAAAAGATGATCTTAATTTGTTTGAATTAAATGGAAATATGACACTCAACAGGACACAATGTTGAAAAAGGATTAATGTAGTCAACCCCACTTGGCGGGATAAAGCCTTGTTGTTGTTGCTATATGCATTTGTGTAATACTGTAAAGTGTATTAACAATTAGTATGGATTAAATGGTTAGCATGTACACTAAACATGAATTAGAATAACAAAATCTATTTAAGTTAAATATGAAGTTCTCTTTACTTAATTATATTCTCAGATATGAGTGTCCTGTATTATTTTAATGTTCCCAACTCAACTGGATATAAAATTAAACTATCATTCAACACTATAATAGATAGTTTATTATTATATTGCTCTCCTCTTAAAAGTTCTTTTTATTAATTATAATGATTTTATGCATGTTAATAATAGATGAAGAACACGAGTTAACAAATAAACCTTCATTTGATAAAGGATCTGATTACATTGAATATAAATGGATCTAAATCTCATAGTGAGTTTGCTAACCATATTGGATTAATTAAAAAGTTAATTTTGGGATGTTTAGATACTTATATAATTCATCTTTCCATGTTTAGAGACTTATATATCTATTATTCCAAAAACATGGATATGATGATATAAATAGGCATACTTTGGCTTTTTGATTATTTTTGGGATCCTCATATATATTATGTGATGATAGTTGATACATGAGTTACGAAAAAGGTAGATAAAAGAATACAATGTCATTGTGGTATTTATGAAATCCTCTCCAAGATAAAGTATTTTGATTAAGCGATCCACATTTGGTCGTATCTTCGTTAGTGATAATCAATAGAATAACCTATGATGGTTTGATTTAGAATGGAATTAACATTCTTATCATAGCATTATTATCACCATTTTTATTAAGTTTTATTATTGTATTTGGTATTTGTTAAGGTCTATGTTGCATGGATACAGAAGCAAGGACATGGACGCGATAAGACACGGACACATGACACTTCATTTATTAAAAGTATGGGGCATGGAGACGCGGCGGATGTGTTATTATAATAATATATATTTTAAAAAATATAAAAATTAGAAATAAAATATTAAAAATAAGGCAAAAAAGAAGAAATTAAATGATATTAACTTTCAAAAACTAAGATTTCCATAGATAATTATTTAGCTTATTACATATAAAAAGTAAGCATTAACTATTAAAGAGGCGAAGTGGCAAATATAACCGATATATATATCTGTATAGGTTTAACCTTTAAATAAAAATATATATCAAATATGTTTATTGTTTAAAAAAGATTTAAAAAAAAAAGACATGAGTGTCCAACATGCGTGTCTTTTTTTAATACTATTTTAATCAGGCAAGTCAAGGCCGTATTAGACACTTCTCCGGGGCGTGTTGGGCAAGTGTCGGTGTTTGAGGTGTGTCCAACACTGCACGATTCCTTAATCAGGATTATATTTGCATCATAGGTTAATGTGTGATTTTTTTTTTTCCTACTATGAAAATGCATCATGCAGACAAAGTTAAGGCCTACCTTCATTTTGAAATAATAGCAAGGGTTGTAATGGGGCAATGAGCCTCCTTTTTGGGGATTTGGGGGCTTTGCCTTCGAATGACTTTCAATATCAACAGTTTTTTATTGAAGTTGTTTTAAAAGTTTTCTTTATTTTTTACTTCCCTAGATTTTTTATTTATATAAATTGGGGGACCTTTTCTTATGTATATCGGAGAAACTAAGGTTATAATTCTCCATAATCTTTTACTCGGACACAGCAGGAGGTTCAAGTTTCTTAGGACTAACTTTTGCTCATTTATTTGCATTGGCAAATAAATTACAAAAACAGTATGTGCCACGATGAAGTAAGCAAGCTAAAATGTTACAATTATCTTCTTACATTTGAAAAGGCATGGAAGTGCTAATTTTAAAATGGGGTTTATATATAAATCGTATTTGTTCCAGGTGATATTAGATAACATTGCCAAATCACAATATCAATCTACTCCTTGTAGCATATAATACAGTCAAGGTATTGTAGTTTATTAGCAACGTGGAAAATGAGAATGCAATTATTGTTCTAATTGGTGATAATATCTCCATTGAAAAACATGATCTCATCAAGCACAATGTAGATATTATAGATGCTCATGGGAAGGGCCATGTAAGCCATGTGGAGGAGACATTGGGAGTGCCTTTTGTTGAAAGAGGTGCTTTAAGCAATTATAAACAAAAACATGCTTAAGTGAAAGTCCTTTGGATTATCCAGCTGTGCTAAAAAAAGTTTATGATCCCAAAAATCTACATTCTTGTCATTATATGTCGGTAAAAGGTGTTTTAAGGGATAGTCTTAAAATGAGATTTCTAAATTATCTGATTTGTTGGTATCAAATAATCACTGTCAATATTTGCTGCTTTCTTTCTATTTTGTTGTTGATTTTTTTGAGTTTATTAGTGTTAAAGTCGCAGTGGAATCACAAGATTAATCTACTCTTCTAGTAGCATATAATTCAATTAAGAAATTTGTGATGTAAACCCATCTTGCTTCATCCTCTTAACTAACGAGACCAATTCATAGCAAAACAGTTGGTTCTAGTTTCACTTCTTTTCACACTATATTAGCACCTTCATGGTGCTTTAAAATAAAACTAGTTAAGTTGCTTGTTAGCTTTTCAATCTTTTTCTTTCTATCCCTCTCCAATATATACTTAAAGCTTGAATGGCTTTGTAACCAAGGTAATCTCTTGAGTTTCACAATGTTGGTTATGTAATATTGCTATTTGTTGGGAACCATTGATATTGTGGGTTAATCAGACTTTCGTGCATTACTTTCAAAACATTTGGATAATTTGAATGCTTATGATTTGTAACTTATTGCTTACTGTATATTCTTCAACCTAGAGGTAATGAAATAAGCAGAACTTCCTATAATAGTCACCTTGGAAGATGTGAATGCCTAACCTAAGGTTTCTTCAAGGTAGAGGTTGATGCTTGCGTACATGTTTTTATTCGCTGTTTGAGGCTTTATCATCGACTTTCTTGATTTTAAATTGTTTACTTGGCTGCTGATATCATTAGACTGTGGTACCGAGCATCGTGGATATGGGTGGAACTGATTTTGAAGCTGTGACAAAGTGTATTCATGATTTGAATGGATTACATCTTGCTCAACAAAATGAAAGCCAGGTTGAGCTTCGCAGAACAAACACTTGAACTTCATGAAATCTTGTATTTGAATGTCAAATTATTTTATTTTTTTTGTGTTTACTACTCTTTCCATGAGATTGTGACCATGTGATCTTAATGAGATATTACTACATGTTTCTCTTCCAAGACAAGTATTTTTAGTGAAGCTGTTCCTCTTATGCTGATTATTCTTATTTAAAAATTTTTGGAATACCCTACAATAATAGTGTTGTAGCATTCTTTCTTTGCTTGTCTAGTTAATGTTTAAGAATTGGCATTTTTGTAAGGACTTTTTATCATTACTATCATTTGTAAGTTAACAGATTCATTTGCTTAATGCTTGCCATTTAACAAGTGCTTAGTGAAAAACCTGATAAATTACCATATAATGATGTTTTGTTGTTTATTTAATAACTTATACTATGTTATTGCATCTGATTCTTCCATCTCATACACTTTAAAAGTGATAAATCAATTGACTATAAGTATACAAATGGCTAAGCTACTATCTTTTTTTGGTGATATTGGATATCAAATAGATGGTAGAACGATTGCAAATGAATTATTTAAATTTTGATGGCCATCTTTGTTCACATTTATGTTCTGTCTGTTTAAATCGTTAGAAACTCAAATTTAAATTGTTTTAACTTGATTAAAGCTTGTTACGGTGCAAAATTGAAAATAAATTTAATAAATAAGCTTGAATTCAAATCCTAGATCTCTTTCCCGTTTTAGTATAGTAGATAAGAAAATATATGAACGAGCTTGAATAAAGCAACACTTAGCTTGACTTGCTCATTTACAGCCCTTGGTCATTTGCTCATTTGATTAGCATGGCAAACTGTAAATTAATTACTTAAGGTGAACTTCAATGCCAATTTATTGGCACTGTTTTATGTGCCTATACATTGTCAGCATGCCTTGGTGTTTTTGAAGACTATATTAGGATATTTATTTCAGGAATTAATTACTTGGGATGAGCACCATAATTAATATTGATTTCATATTGGACTGCCGAAGCTTTTAATTTCTATTCCTGCGTGTATTAAGCCACCCAATCCTATAAATGGCTATTGAGCTGTCTAGTTGTCCTTTAAGTACTCAAATATAACTCTAGTTGAGTTACCTCTATTTCCTAATCAAATTCTTTCATTACGTGATTTCTGTGTCTTGTATGTAAATTCTGCAGGATTATGCGAATATTGATTTGTCAATGGAAGAAAGTAATGATAAGAAGCCTTCATGTTACTCTGATAAGAACAAGAAATCCAACTTTCTTCTGCAAGATGATGAAGAAGTGCTAGTCGATTCAACAGTTGATGAAGTGCGAGGTTGCTTATTTATCTTCACACTTATAATGAACTTTTTTAATGCTTAATTATACTAGCATGCTATTCCATGGCATGCTAAACCTTGTCACATGTGACATGCCTTTTTTTTTTTACTGTGTTCTACAAATTAATCGAGTCTAAAGCACAGTTACTGTGGACGACAATATGCCATCACTTTTGAGTATTGCGATGTATCTGATAGTTCCTGCAAAAATGAAATATAGTTTTGGTTTGAGGTATATTTCTTATTTGATACTCATGCAGAGGATTAAGCTAGTGTGGTTATGCTTGACTAAAAAAATATGCATGCAATCCGGTATAATGAATCTTGCTTTAGTGCAACTTGGTCACATATACACACAACACAAACTTTGCTCTGATGCAAACAAAATTTACAAACCCTTTTTATCTTTCCTTCATTGGTTCAAATTCACATGAAGTCCCTTCCCGAATCATGCCAACAGGGCAAAAGGATAAGCCATAAGCCAGCTCACTTTAGTCAAATGTATATTTAAATTTCCATATTAATTTCCTTGTTATTTGAGGTTGCATAGCATTAAAAAAATAGGTGAATTTTTACCAGGTTTTCCATGTATTTGCATGGATTGATTCATAAAGGAAGTTCAACTATATTTCTTGATAATGTTGTATAATAGTTGGATGTATACCTTAAAAGTACGATGAAATGGATCAAAAGAGGTAATTATCATAAGATAAGATGGTAGATTTGTATATTTGAATTTATTTATCTTCAAGAGTTAATTGTTAGAGTAGGCAAATTGAAATTTTAAGTGAACCAAATTTTACCAAATTTTATGTTAAGGTGAAATTATTATGTGAAGGTGATTGTTTTGTTAAGAAGATTGTGATAAAATTTTTAGGGAGTCTAAAAATATACCATGCATGATTAAATAGACATGGTTGCGGACTAAGTACTAAACTCATCATGTATTATAAATGTTTTGTTAATTGTAAAACAAAATATTATTGGAATTTACATTATATTATGAATTCTAGGAAGCTAGCCCAAAAAAGGTGGCAAGCAATGTTTCTGGCTTTGTGTTACCAACTCTTGATGATTTGAATAGTACACTTACAACCACAGAAGGAGAAAAAGAAGATGCATATGATAACTAAGTCAAGAGAGTGGAAATCTAAACTGATACTGGCTTGTATGTGGGTTTTGATAAACAAAAAAAAAACAATAAGAAGAACAACATGAATTTTATTGGTAGAATACCGTCTGAGAGCTAGCTCATGATACATCAACAAGGAATGCGGTATGAGTACTGTCCTTATTGGTAGAATATCGTCTGAGAGCTAGTTCATGATACATCAACAAGGAATGCAGTACGAGTACTGAACACCCTTTAGGAAAGGAAAGAAAACTCTCCAAAAATTGCCTAGCGAAAACAACCTACAAATTTTATATATTAAAGCTAAGGCCTTTCTAATTACAAGTTGGCCATTCAAATAGAAAACACATAAAACCAAATAAAACCAAATAACTAAAAATAAAAAAAAGGAACTTTAACATAATACAGACAACAATATTACTGATGCTTCCGCATCATTCTCCTGGGGTTGGAGCCTATAGATCTTTTTTATTTAAGCTAAGTCATTTCCTATTATAAGTTTGCCACACATAAAATCAGAGAACTAAAAATATAAAATGAATTTTAACATAATGTGGACAACAATAGTACTAACGCTTCCACATAGATTTTCAAAATAATGGTATCGTTCTAATCTCCAGGTAGGTCAGGATCAGTGATCCAAGCATCTGTTCTAGCTAATTCAAGATAGGTGATATCTGAAGAAATCTGAGTTTGGAGTTTATTTAGTTGTAAACATTGTTCCTTTAATGATTTAAACTTTTTGCAGGCCTCAATTTCACTTAGGCAAGAGCCTTTAGCAATAATACAATTATCAGATTGACATAAGAACATGAATAAATTTTACAAGCAACAAAAGCTCTTCGGAATTGTTGGTTGCATTCACGAGATGTAAAGGTTCCAAGGAGCTAGTAATAGATTTCGTGCAAAATTCAAACTCTTGTACTTCACTGCATGAATCTTTGTTTCCTTGAGAACTCAGTCCTGATGAATATGAACTAAATTCTAGCATATGTTCTAAGGAAAATTTTTCAGTCATGATGCAAAATCAGTGATAGAAACTTTGGTTTTTTCATTTAAGCCTTGATCATATCCAGCATTTTTCATTGCCGAAATAAGGTTTTCATATAGCTTATGAAAGGAATTTCCTATTTCCCCATCTAGGAGTGCTGGATCTTCAAGTTTTCATGTTGATTGGTACGGACCGGAAAAACACTACTAATATTTGATCATTATATTCATCCAAATATTATTCCATACTTATATGCTCTTCAAGATAATGTAACACTTGATTGAACTCTGGCTGTGGCAATGGGTCAAAGATAATGAACATAGTTCGTCAGATTGTGTCGACATTTTTTTCAAAGTCGATGGAAATTGCTTCGCCAGAAATATAGGACCACATGAGATTTGATAAGAATCATATACTTCACTAGTGACTAAAGGAACCCTTCTAATTTGAATGTTGTTCTCATTGAACTCCACTAGATCGTGTTGCCAAGCGTCGACTTGAGAACTTTTCACTTTGGGAACTCCAACTCATTTCTTCTTATTATACATGGGCTAATCGTATACAAGTGTCCATGATGATTCTGACATCAAACTTTCAAACACATCGAAATTTGAGGATTCTTGATGAAATGGGTTTTCATTTTCTTCCTCTAAGAGTTTTATTTTCCTGATCCACCCGAAGTTCTTCCAATTTTTGATGTTCAATAATAGCTATTCTTTCTTTAAGACACCAGATTTCTCATTGTAAACCTCCCATACGAGTTTTTGATTGGGACGAGCAATAGTTCTTCGTGTAGTCATCTTTGGTCAGCCACTAGGATGCCAGACAAAGAAGAACGACGTGGGCCTGGGCTGGAGATGAAGGTTTTAAGCATAAAAACTAGATAGGAAACACAAAAATTGAAAAAAAAAGGAAAGCGAAAACAAAAAAACAACAAAGAAGAACCCATATTCTGTTCTTGCACTATGTTAGCAAGATATGATTTAAGGGTTTATATAGGAAAGAAGAGAAACCAGTCCAAAAAATTGAGTCTCGGTTTACAGCTCGAAAAATGGAGCAACAACACAACATAAGACAAAACAAGAAGAAAACATAGGAAAGAACATAAAGAAATGCACGAGAGCTTATCTTGGTTGAAAGGGGTGCACCACCATTAGCCCTGATACCAAAATGATGCCAGCGGGTATGTGGATTTGGATGAACAGAAAACTAGCACGTAGAACAACAATAACTTTATTGACAAAGCACCGCCTGAGAGCCATCTCAGGATGTAGTAGCGAGGAATGAGGTATGAGTACCGAGTTACCCTTCAGAAGAAGCACGAAAACTCTCCAATAACCGCCTACCTGAAACAACCAAAATGTCTTTTATATTAGAGCTAAGACCTTTCATAATTACAAGTTTGTCATACAAATAGAAAAAAAAAACATATAAAAAGATAGAACTAAAACATAAAAATTGAACCTTAACATAATGTGGACAATAGTACGACAGACCTTCCCTCGTAATAAAGACTTTGTTAATATTAATTTTTTTTAACAATGATGATAATATGATATTTTAAACATAGAAAATGAAATATAGATGACTTTTTCTTTCAATTAATTAGTAAATTGGAGTCTTAAGATAAATATTTATACAAGAAAAAAAAATAAAGACAAAATGTTATTGATTTATCTGAAAAAATTGAAACTGAATTAACATTGAAAAACATGCAGAAATGTGAAGCATTGGCGTAGATTAGATACCTATTTAAATTTGGAAATTTTGGAGAAAAAGGAGCCAAAGGAGTGCTCCAACAGCTGGCTGGCCATAGGATTAGCAGTTTAGGAAGCCCAAATTAAGTTCAACACAAGTTTAGGGCTTGAACAAAATGTCCATTTGGCTTTTAGAGCTTATAATGACACATTATAACAACATGGATGCTACAAATCTATGCCCCAATGAGCTTAATTATAAAGTTCCAAATGAAATCAATGATGGCAAGGTCCACAAAGTTTGGTGAGAACCAAATTTGAACGAGTAATAATTTCTTGAAATGCTGACGATGTCATGATAAGCAAGATCCATGATAGCAGTTTTTAATGGTCAAAAGTTGATCCTATGATTTTAGGGCTTCTTAGATATAGCATTACTCTTTAGTAAGTTATTATATAAATGTTTATTTGATTGTCCACATGTGTTTAGATTAACCTCTATGGCTATAATATATCTGGCGTTTGGTACTGGACTTTTATTCATTCATTTAACGAATCAATTATTTAATTGCATGATAAATTTCTCTCACCCTCTCTCGCTCCCTTATCTATTTAGTGCTTTATATTGAAATTCCCGGCCTAGTTCTTGCTTTCTCCTAAACTCCATCTTCTCACCATCTTTCTTTAGAAGCACCTCTCTTTTTCTTAAAAAAATTTCTTACCCGAGCCAATCTAGTTTTCCAAGAAGTCAATCTAGCATTATGGTGACAATCGAGACAAATGGTGAAATCAAAGCAATCAAGCAAGAAAAGACCAAGCAAGAACAAGGAAGAGGTTATCTGATGAAGTTAGATTTGCTTGCACTAGTAGTACCATCTCTCCGTAAGTATCTTTTTATAGTAATTCATTTTAAATATACTATAGTCTTTGTTTGGCCAATTGTAAAACAATGAGAACTCCAAAGAGCAAGGTTCCCCTTGGGAAGAGTTCTATTAGTTTTACACAAGAATCTTTTTTCTCATTCTTCAGCCATTTTATTATGAATCATTACTACTATAAAGCCTTGATATTTCATTTGCCGATCTAAAAATCAACACAAAGCTGTAATTATAGGAACATCATATACCCACTTTACTTCTTGGATTTGAGAGAAGTGGTTACCAAATTTTTTGTCTTCATTTCAGATTATTTTCGCTCTCTAGTACTTATGACACCATCTGTTTCTTGACATTCTCATTCGCTTCTTTATTAGGCTCATTTGCTGCTAACAATCTGGTCTATCCTTGACTCAAAGTCATTCATTCTAATCCCAAGCTAAGCTAAAATTTTTTATAAGATTCATAATCACCTTTCTTTTTTTGTGTATAAATGATATAGAGAAAAAAGTATGAAACCGTACTTACTTGCTCAATTCATGATATTTTGATCAGGGTCTACAAAGAAGAAGAAGAGAAACAAATCAAAGTATGTGCCTTATAATTCTTTTAGCATAACTTTAAGTGGATTTCTTTATAATGGTTATCTCATTTTTTGCAGGAAAAAGAATGATCCACTTGAGCGGACTAATCTACCATTATTTCAATCCCTTCAGCAGAGTGATCCACCGTCAATACCTGTTGATGAATTATTTTCATCAGGGGAATTTCCTGTGGGTGAAATTCAGCAATACAAGGATGAGTAAGAACATTCTATAAAATTTAAATTTCTCAAATTAGTGCAAGTGGTAAATTTATACTCTAATTGCTACATGCCAAAAATTTATCATGAATGTAAAAGTTACAGATATGTAAGGACTTACATCCATTTGAAGATATTTGTAGAGCTTCAATTACAATTGAAAATCTTGGATATTATGAAAAATGATCATATTAACTAAATCATGTTTTTAATCACGACTTTATTTTGTATGAAACTTTGTTTTGCAGTTCTTGTTCTAGATATTTGAACTTATAATTTTGAGAATTTTTGGATCAGCAACTTGTGGAGGACAACTGCTGAAGAGAAAAGAGAGCTCGAGCGCTTAGAAAAATCTATGTACAATGCTGTTCGTCGAGCCGCTGAAGTTCATAGACAGGTTAGTTCTGGTGAATATTAAGTTAGCCCTTTTTGTAATCTAATGATTATGTCAAAAGGAGCATATTGTTTTTTATTTTGATAACTACATAGCATTTATCTCATCAATGATTAGGTTAGGAATTATATTCGGAGCATCCTAAAGCCAGGAATGTTAATGATTGAACTCTGTGAAACCTTGGAAAATATGGTTCGGAAACTGATTAAAGAGAGTGGACTTCAATCAGGAATTGCCTTTCCTACAGGGTGTTCTTTGAATTGGTACTACTTTAGCATTCTCTTTGTTATATTCTCCTTCCCGCCTTCTGTCCCTCTCAATTATTGTATTAATGTTTGTGCTTGTGTGGAAGCTGTGCTGAGATATATCACAAACCTGTGCAGTTTTATGTATGTTAGGTGGCAATGCTGAATCTTTACTTTGCTAGGGTTGCAGCTCATTGGACTCCTAATTCCGGTGATAAAACTGTACTTCAATATGATGATGTGATGAAGTTGGATTTTGGAACACACGTTGATGGTATTCTCTTCATTTGGTGATATTTTTCTTCTAAGATTGTTGGCTTCTTTATTCTTTTATTCCCAATTTTGTACAATATGTACAATATTTGAATAAATGACCAAAAAGGTTCTATTAGAGAAAATGACCAAAATGGTTCCTTGATTTTTTACAAGGGATAATTTGTCTTAGGCTATGGTAAAGATTTAATTTAGTCCCAAACTCTTTAAATAGGGAGTAAAATAGCTGCACCGCCTAAACTAACCCAAAAAAAAAAAAAATAAATCCATTTCCTTATGAAAAATAGCTAATTTCACATACAATAGGGTTAAATTGAGATTTGATTGGTGAGCGAGTTAAATTTTTTCCTAGTAAATAATATTATTTGATATTTTTTTTGTCTTGATTCCGTTGTATCAAAAGATTAAATTCCATGTATTTCGTTATATTGTAATCAAGGTAATAGAAATGCCTAACAAAAAAATTATTTCAACTCAATCCTTATGCTTAATCCACTCCTTTATACACAAGAAAATAATGTAATTAGGCTATTTGTGTTACCAAAAAATTAAAGAATAAAATATATATTTTAAAAATTTTCTCCTTTTTAACTGAGGCATTTTTTGTCTGAGAGGCAACTTGTAAGCCTCAAAATTTTTTTGAGGCGCAAGCCTTAAATTAAAAATTTATATAAATTAATGAATGTTGTTTAAACTATAAAGTGTGAAGTATAATTTATTCTATTGGTAACTCTTGACAATTATGATCAATAAATTAATGAATGTTGTTTAAACTATTGGTAACTCTTGACAGGATGCTGCGATTTTGATCCTAATACTTTATTCTTTATCAAAAGATGAGGTATTGTCTATTATTTTATTCCTCTGTGCGCTAATTAAAATATTTTGTATGCTTATTTATTCAAATTAATATTCTAGCATATTAACACTTCAAAAAAGTAATAGAATAATATTTTAACATAATTATAAGTAGCAAATTATTTTAAAAAAATTAACATGTTAATATTTTAATATCAAATCATAAAATAAGATATGTTATGTAAATGTAAACTATTAAAGCTAAGATATCAAGATACAATACTAAAATATTAAACTATAACAATCAAATAAATTCAATATGAGTCTTTCTCTCCTACTCTTGTTGCCCCCAGCTTAAGTAAGAATATAAAAATTATCAATATTTAACTTTTAAATGAAAATGTCTATATTACTCTCATCACCTAATTAATTTTCACTATAACTATCAAAATAATGACTTGCTTATGGCCACCTTATCTCAGTCATGTCTATATTATCTCATTGTTAATTATACTTAGTCTAAGCTATGTTTCTTTTTTCTAATAAATAATGATCAATAAAAATATAAATTAAAATAATAACTGTAACGATAGTTAGAATTTTAAGTACATAAATTTTTATGGATGCTTCTTCAGTTTATTTCTTACTATTTAGTGTTTGAGTTTTGAGGGTTGATAAGTGAGGTATATTGATATTATTTTAGCATTGTTAAAAAAATTGCGGCTAGCCCCAAATTTTTGAGACGCTTTCGAGGCGAGGCGAGCTTAGCTTGGGTGGCCCTGGGGCAAAAATGCACAAGCCTCATTGCGATTTTTTATAAAAGGTGCTAAGCTGGGCTCCAAGTGCGTCTTTTATTGCACAATTTTAAATAACGAATTTAGCTGATAGGACTCCTTTGGTATCTGTTAAATTGTTTAAGGACTAAATCAGCTTTTTTAAATAATATGGGACTAAAATGGCCCCTCATAAATAGTTGGGAGATCATTTTGGTCTTTTCTATATAATATTTATTATTTATGTTGCTATTTTATAATTTGCTTTTTTCTATTTCAGGACATATAGTTGACTGTGCATTTACTGTTGCATTTAATCCCATGTTTCATCCGTTACTTGAAGCCTCTAGGGAAGCCACAAACACTGGGATCAGGGTATGTACTATACTGCATCTATTGTTCTTTTAGATTTCATTTATTAATTAAAAACTAATAGAGATGGGAGATGCTATAAGTTCATTTTGTTATCATTTTAATACACTCATCTTTATAGATTTCTTACATTGCTATCCTCCCTACTGTATGTGATATGGCTGAAACAACCGTGCAAACTTTTAACTTTCTTTTAAGGGGAAAAAAAAACATCATTTGGGTATTTTTGACCTCGATATATTTCAGATTATATGGTTTCTGTGCAGATAGGCATATTGATTTGTTATCCGCACTATGCCTCATTCGCTTAACTTTTGACTTGCAGGAAGTGTAAGTTAAGTTCTTTGAACCGGCAATAAGATGCTTATTGCTAAGGTTACCATTTCATTGATTAAAATAAAGTTTTGTTGAGTTAGAAAACCAAAGAAATCCTAATTTTTCGGTTGTTATTTGTGAGTTTTGTGTTTTCATATTAATTTGTATTAAATTTTACTAATGTAAATTATAAATATTATGTTTAATCTAGTTTACTGAATTGATCTTTGGCTTCTTAATTACAGTGATACGGTGTTTTCTGTTTTTAGCGATGCTTGTACCCTTAGGCAGTAATTACTTTTAAGTTTTGGCTAGTTAATGGCATGGAATTGCTTCATGAAAGAAAATTATTAATTTGACAATTTTTATCCATTCATCTAATCTGTTTACTCCTTACCGTTTTTGTAAGCTTGATGTACAGCTGGCATAATTTTTTACTGTAGTATTTTAGGTTTCGCTCCTGGTCAGTGGAATTTTTGGGTAGGTTTCTGAACAAAGTTTAGTTGTAGTTATGTTAAAGAAAATTCTTATAAGTTTTAAGCTTCATAAATTTAATAAGCTTTGATGTTTACGATATGTGCAGGAATCTGGAATAGATGTACGACTCTCAGATGTTGGTGCTGCAATCCAAGAAGTTATGGAGTCTTACGAAGTTGAAATCAACGGGAAAGTGTTCCAAGGCATGTTGTGTAGTATTTTTGTGCAGTTATACTCTTGCATGATTAAATATAACTGATGCAAGTTCGACTTCTATTTATTGATGTGCAGAATAGACTTCAAAATTTTAGTTAGTGAATATTGACGTTTCAAGTTAAGAATTTGAAGTGCATTCCTCTATTTTTCCTTATATTTTGTTGTTCCCATGTTTATTGTAGACCCGAAATATATAATTAATTTAAATAATTAATTTTAACAATAGATGATCATTATAGTTTTGTCTAGAGTTTTCTTTTTGTTTCACTGGGTTAATATTAATATGAGTTTCGCGATGTCCTAAAATTATTGATTGTTTTTTGAAATTGAAATATATTCTTGAATAATTCTAATGATTTATGTTTTTAACATGGTAATTGATTTCTTATTTTTCAGTTAAAAGCATCAGAAATTTGAATGGCCATAGTATTGGACCTTACCAAATTCATGCTGGCAAGTCTGTTCCTATTGTAAAAGGTGGTGAGCAAACGAAGATGGAGGAGGGCGAATTTTATGCTATTGAAACTTTTGGCTCAACTGGTAGACATTTGGATTTGCTCATGAATATTTTTTGATCCTGGATTAAGCTGTATTTTAATAAATTTCAATTGATAACTTTAGATGCATGCCATTTAATTGGAAGAATTTGCTTTTTTAAATATGACAGCTGAATATCTAAACTTAATGGTAACGCATTCATACTCAACTCTATTTTGTGAGGATAGGACTGATGTGATTGGGTCATTTGGGCAGGCAAAGGATTTGTGAGAGAAGACCTTGAATGCAGCCATTACATGAAAAATTTTGACGTTGGACACATACCACTAAGGTTACCCAGAGCAAAACAACTACTTGCTACCATAAATAAGCATTTTTCAACACTGGCATTTTGCCGGCGCTACTTGGACCGCCTCGGCGAGGCAAAATATTTGATGGCACTGAAGAATTTGTGTGATGCTGGTATTGTTCAGGTATGCATATCATTCAACAAATTTTTGTTGGCCTAACAATGTTTTTGTTTTACTTCTAAGAGTATAGTTTGTTGGTTGTTGAATAAGTTCGAATGGACTTAGCTATACCTGTAGCAGCATCTTTGTAAAAAAGGAGGTTCGCCATTTCTTTCAAAATTTAATGGCGTGTCCAGCGCGGCTTAATGTTTGCAATGAAAGCCACTGATTGCGCCATTAAAGTTTGTTAAGGAGTAAAGCGCCAAAAGAGTCCTCTGACTATTTACATTGGGGCATTTTAGTCCCGAAGTTTATAAAACTGGTAAATTAGACCCGGACTGTTTAACTGTGGCCAAAATAGTCTGTTGGGGACTATTTCAACCCATATTAAAAGAATCAGGTGACTAAAGTGACACTTTTGTATACCTTATGACTAAAATGGCTTCTTGCAAAGAGTCAGGGGATTATTAAGTAATAATTCATGCCTTTTTTCAAAGCAATATTAGCCTTTTCACTGTCATGTAGATCCATCTTTTGATTATCCGTGGAGCTATCAAAGGTTCAGGTAAACAGATGCTTTGGATGGATTTTTGGCTAGCATGAAAATGTGTTGGCTTTCTTGTCTTCTTCATATCATAGTTACTAGAACTGAACTAGACTTGGGCTATGAATTTGACATGAAGATTAGGATTGCTTGAAAATTGAATTAGTAATAGGCTTGGATTGATCTTGGACCAAAATTGTTGAGCCAAACTCAGCCTGGTTCATGCTTAAATCGAACTATTTATTGATCAAATCAAGGCTGCTGATATATCAAAATTCATCTGTGTATATTTGTATGGACATTTTTTTTATAGATTGGACTAGTAATTCATTCTGAAGGACGGCTTACGTTGAATTTAAATTAAGCTAAATAGGCCAACGAAGATCAATCAAGCAATTCTATAACTAGGCCTAGCCCAGCTTAAGATCAGGTTGAATGGCTGTATGAATTTTAAGCTATTATGTTAAATTATTTTGAGATCAGATAATTTATGACCTTATGTGGACCTACAATCTTACCACATGGGCATTTCAGCCTGGACCCTACAACGTTCGGTTTTAAATTGGGCACCTGCATGCGGCCTAATAAAATCATGATGACACAACTTTTTATTTTTTTCAACAGCTGTCATGATTATTTCTAGGTGATACCATGTTCGTGACGGGAATTGTGGGAGCAGAGTGTTTTGCTTTTCTAGATGGGTGTATGTAGCATACATTGTGCTTGAATGATTTTTCTAAACAAGATTGCTGTTTTATAATTATTTTATAATGAAGAAAACTTATTTGATCCAAAATTAACTTGGAGAATTATTAGGTTTCTCTTTATGTCCTTAACTGTTAATTAGGCCAAGTTTCACATGTCTGTCTTAAAAAGTTGAAGGGAGTGTTGCAGAGGCTTGAAGAGGCATGGAGAGTATTGTTTCAAGGTTATAGAGAACATCATCGTTGTGTTTATCTCATTTTTTTAGGGTATATTTTAGGATTCCTCCGTTTCTTAAGATGAATACAACATAGAATATTTCTCCCTTCAGGCCAAAGGAGTTTTCTCTACTCGCAGCTGCTTTTGTCAGCTTGCTCACAACTATTTAACTTGAAACTTCTCTATAGCAAAAAGAGAGAACCTCTAAACATATCTTGGAGCGTGAATTTATACCTCTCTTTTGAGCTAAAACCTTTCATATCCTCTTCAAAATAGCTGAATTTATACATCTCTTTTGATCTAAAGCCTTTCATATCTTCTTCAAAATAGCTTGCAGGTTGTTTTATAAAATGGCTTAAATAAACCTTCAGACTTGAGACACCAAAAAACTAATGCTGATGGAAACAAAACCCTAAAGAAATGCTATATAATAGCGCAAGAAAAACGGTTTGCCACTTTGTAACTGATTAAACTCTTTTGCTGGTGCACACTTTTGGCAGCCATACCCTCCCTTGTGTGATGTGAAGGGAAGCTATGTGGCCCAGTTCGAGCACACCATATTGCTCCGACCTACCTGTAAAGAGGTCATATCCAGAGGAGAAGACTATTGATGGTGTAGATATTCGCTTGAGCTGTTATACTGCTTAATTTCTTCAACCATTCTGGTGTTGTATTTTATGGGTGCATTTTCTTATATGTTACTACTGAGTAATATGTTGAAACGTGGGATCAGACCCCTTATTGTGCTTGGATTAAAGTGTGCTTTATTATAGCGCATTAGTATTTGAATTTCTCATTAAATTTGCAAATAACCTTAATGGTGTACTGATTTCATGGCATTTTCAACCTGAATTTTTAACGTTTTTATTTCCTAGATGGATGAATCTGTGTAGCAGTAATTGATCGTATGTTGGGTTGTTCCAAGTGTCCTTTTTTTGGGCCTTTTCCTGTCTCTGTGAGTCAATTGCTCGGTTTTATCAGGCTCCACTTTTTTATACTGAGATGGGGAAGTTGGAGATTTTGATTATTTTGGTCTAGTTTTGGACTCTTTTAATGCCAATGCTCAATTCCGATTCAATGGAAAATATAAAAACGGATCTTGATAAAATTGAAATATTTTATCAATTTTTTATTAGGCCATGAGGCCAATTGATCTTAGTAGTTTGTTTGCCTGAATTTGGAATTCATGTTATATCACCATGCACCGCAAATAATTAGGTGAATGATATCTTAAAAACATAAAATCTTATTGTTAGAAGTTATCAATATTGATTTATTTTTTTTCTGATTATTTTTTATTTTATGTATTTTCTATTTTATAAACCTTTCTTTTTATTTTTGGGTAGTTATCATAAATTGATTAATTGTAATCTTGGGGATATGAGTGTTATATTTTTTCTTTTTTAGAATTCATGTTATTTATATTTATACCCTCTTTTGTATCAATAAAATTATTCCGCTTAATTATCAAGACTTATATGGTATCAGAGCCTTGAAAAAGAGTCTCCGGGGAAGGAGAAGAATATCTCCTACCCCAGAAACTTCATATTCCCTACAATTGACAGTTTTTTCTTGCAAGCTCTAGTGCTCGAAACTCTTTATACAGGAGCTAATTGCCAAAACTCTCTCTGTAGGGCCCTAGCCGTTGGAACTCCTTCCCATGCAGTTTTTGGTTGTCAGAACTACTCTATCTGCAAGCCTTAGTTGTTGGAACTCTTTCCTCCAAGAGCTACTTGTAGAAACTTCTGCCCCTGCAGTCCACTAGCCGTTAGAACTCTCTCCCTGCTGGGCCCAGTCGCTGGAACTCCTGTCCTTGTGGGTCCTAGCCCTCGAAACTCGATGTAGGAACTAGCCACATAAACTCTCTCCCTATATGTCTCTACTATCGGATATCCTTTCTGACTGTTTGAAAACTTCCCTGCAGGGTTTTTTGCGTGCAGGCCCTCAATCACCTCAGATGCAGCAAGATAACACGGTTTAATTTTCACCATGAAACTCAACGAATCAGTTGCGAAGCCCTTTCGAGGGCAAGAAAAGCATTGGAGACATCCAGTTATTTGATTGACCAAAATTTCTTAAGGGCTATAGATAATAGTGCTCAAATGATAGGCATGGTGGAACTCGAACTAAATGTTTCTGCATAGTTGATACTATACTTTTGTGTGTTTCCTTAGGTTACCAACTTGACCTTGTATCGGACAATGGTTCCATTGGATTGAAAATTTATTTTAAAATTCTATTTGTAAACTAGAATTGGATGATGTGATGATGATGTGAATAACTTCCATTTATCTTATTATTGAAGAGCCATAAACTTATTAGACAACTTTTCTCGAATTGTAATCTTTGTACTTGTGTATATGTTGTAGGTGGTGAAGGTTCATTGGTGGTGTTCAAGTTGTAGCTGATTTTGGGTTTGAGGCTGTCAGTTTTGATCTTATTGTCTTGGGTTGGGAAATGTGAGGTAGATGAAATGATCAGAGTTGTTGTGGTTGTCTGGTTATAGGTGGTGCTAGATGATAAAATGTTAGATTGAAGTTGAGTGATGTTGTAGGATGTGGCGTGGAGGGTTGTTGAGAAGAGGTATCAAAAGATGAGGGTACAGGGAGTAATAAGGGCATGTCTTTATGTGGACTAGGTTTACTGGAAGGTGGGTAAGATGCATACGGGAAGTGGATTTCATTAAACACCACACGTCTTGAGATGATTGGTTTGTTGGCGAAAGTATCCAGGCACATGTGGCCTTTATGACTTGAATTTGTGTGTAGCACTAGGGTCGTATCATGTTTTTAGCATCGTTGCCTAGGATCGAATCCAGGTCACTAGCGTTACAGGCGGGTATACTCACCACTATACTACAACGACCTTAGTGCTACACATTAATTCAAGTGAAGTCCCCGATAACGACGTAAAAAACTTGACCCGATCTGCAATTACACAGTAATTTAGCTTCCAAAAGATGGTTTAAAACTTGACCTAATTTATATTTAGCGGCTAGTGTGCAAATTGAAATGTTATAAAATTTAGAAAATAATTTACACACTAAAGGTATTACACAAGTATACGTATCGTTTCAAGTATTATAGAGTTTTCTTTAAAGACCTCAGTATCGATCCCAAAGAGAAGTGATGTAAGAAATCCCTTAAGCTAATTCTAGTTTACTACTATCAGACCTTAGTTTGAAATGTCAATTAAAGTGGCTTTTCTAATAACTATTCCTAAATAAAATTCTTAAATATAAAGATAACTTATCTGGATAAATTGGTTTGGAGAATTTTGAGATGTTAAAAACTACAATTCTTATGCAATTACCTAGATAATGTGTAGGAATGAAATGCTTAGAATTTAATGTAGCTAGTGACAAATGGGAGGATACATATTCTTCATCCCCTCTCGGTGCTAGCAAAAAATATTGGCTAACCTTAAGTTTGTTCCAACTTGTGTAGTAGTGCTGAGTAGATTCTAGCCTCATACTTCTAGATTACTCACTGTGCTCTCTCTATAGGACCTGCTAGGGACCTGTAGATCCAAACTCAAAATAAAATTAACAAAAGAATCTAGCCTGTCACCCTAGAAACATCAATTATAAGCACATCAAGACTTATTTCCCTATCTATTTGCACTTCCCCTCATACGATCTCAATGGCTCTTTCCAACGTCAAGTGTGATACTCACTAGTTGGTGAAATTATACTCCTACTTGGTCATTATGTTTCACGACAGATTTAAACATCACAAATGACCAATTGCAAAGTGAATTAAGAGCCGGTGAAAATATCATCACATTAATGAAATAAGAGAATATCTAAGCAAATCTAAATTCCTAAACATGCACCTAGTTCATTGCAAAAGAAAAGTAAAATGAAAATAATGACATAAGCAGTAGAAAAATTGATTGAATTAAGTAATAAATTATGTGCCAACAAGGAACATATGTCTACTTACTATCTTTTGAGTGTATATGTATGCTTAATATTTTATTAGTTTTATGCAACTATCTGCCACCTAAAGACATCTAATAGAAACATATCATTCAAATTTTTTTTTTCTTAAAAGTTGCATTGCCACTTAAACTATTTTTCTAGCAAATCAGTCAATGTAAGTGCACTCAAATTGTAAGGTTAATGCTCTCCCAAGTCTTAATTTCACTTGCAACAAATTTTATCATAATTTATTGCCGCTTAAGTTATGTTAATGAAGCAAATGAAATATTACTCATCTTATGAAAATAAAATAATTCTATCATAAAACAA
This sequence comes from Phalaenopsis equestris, assembly GCF_001263595.1. Classification (NCBI taxonomy): domain Eukaryota; kingdom Viridiplantae; phylum Streptophyta; class Magnoliopsida; order Asparagales; family Orchidaceae; genus Phalaenopsis; species Phalaenopsis equestris. Next base: position 2,844,847 of record NW_018164645.1, read on the forward strand.
ATTTTCCTATATATGCCACTACTTCATATTAAAAGAAAAGAATAAAGAAAGCTACTTATGAAACATGGATAAAACACAACAGAATACTTCATTTAAATCAAAGAAAATTCACTAGAAAGTGTTTACAACAATTACAAGATAATGAAAAACAGATTACTTAGTTTTTTCTCTCTCAAAGAAAGGTGAATAATCTCTCCAACAAAGTCTTCTGCCGATTCATGCGCCACTCATACTTTCTTACTCATCTTTTAAAATCTCTCACCACTCTCTCCAGAAAATGGAGAAATCTACATCTCCACCAACTCACACCAAACTCTCTCTAAAATCCATCTAAAAACTCCTCCTAATTGCTTCCTAATTACTTGTCATGAGAGGCGCCAAGCCTCTCTTTTTAAAGAGACAAAACACCTCTTTTTTTAAGAGACACCTCTTCACTCTAAGAGACACCTCTTCACTCTAAGAGACACATCTCTTCATCCAAAATTCTTTCCATGTGTCTAGATTCATTGAATCACTCAATGGGACGTGCAGGTTGTTTGGAATCTTCCATAACATCCCGGAATGACCCGAAATCGCCCAAAAGCCATCCAAAAACTGTCTCGGGCGCTATGGTGCCAGAACAACGCTATAACACCTGTTTCTAGTTATGACTGGCGCTATAGTGCCAGTTTGGGAGCTATAGCGCCACTCTGCGGGCAACACACCTATTTTGCTCCATTTGAGCTCCGTTTCACCCTGTTTCAGCTTCGGTTCATTCCAAGTGTTATACCTGCAAAATAAACAGGAAAATAACATTTCTTTAAAGTGCAATTTCATTCAAAAATAAGAGATAAATATAATGGATATTAAACATAGAAAGATATTTCAAAATGCGCTAGATCAGAATTTTCTTTCTTGATCGATTTAACTCCAAATTGCACCGTTTTTGTTTTATTCCTAAAAAAAATCATGTATTGTACTTGAAGCGAAAACATAAAATATGCATTCCTTTAAAGTGTACTATCATTAAAAATGATTAAAAATAAGCATGAAATGTTTATTTTAAACAAATAATTTTAAGGCGGATCATTGCCAACAATCGCCCTAAATCATGGAGCGGCCAAGACGTCACGAACACTAAGTTTCCCGCAGCGCACATAGAAGAACTCCATGACTTCCCTTGACCATGTGACTTCTAAACTTGAGAATGGGCACCAAATATGTCTCGTATTCTGAATGAGCCCCTTCTATGGCGGGTTCTTTCGGGTAACACTAAATCACCGTCAACCCTAGCTTCGTACTCCAAACTAGTTAGAGAGTTTTGGATGGGTGTCTTAAGCTACGGGATGCTACAGACGAACCATAAACTTTGTAGGTAGACACTATATACTCGTGACATCAAAAAGTGATTCTAACAATGGATAATCCTCGTGTTATGGGTCAACATGATCAGATTGAAGTTCCTCGAAACATAACTTCCACGAAGAGAACCTCTACATAAGCCACCCATAACCAGAGAACCAAAAAGAACTTTTTTATTATGGTGTCAAGAGTCTCCCATAGCAATATAACTCTCTGGTTTATTACATCCTAGGGGATACTTAAGAGTACTTTTTATAAAAGAAGTTTCACTTATAATATCATGAACCTAGAGAATAGGCCATCGAATGATGATTATTTCGTATGAGAAACATCGAAACGTTTTTGCCTGACCCACAACTTAGATAACAGGGATGCCAATCGACGTCGTTTATCATCTCTTGAATGTCAATCCGGATAAATGAACAATCACTAGTTTGAAAGTTTTTAGATCAGTGTCGCTTGCCATCATATATAAATCAAGTAAGTTCTTAGATCCAAAAAGATAAAAACAATGTTAAGGGAAGTTACAAAGATTGGAAGTTCACATAAGTTTAGTTAGATTTCTGACAAATATTTTAATTATTTAGGGGTACTTAAATTCTCAAAATAACTTTGAGTTTTTTTTTTAAATAATGAAAAAACAGAGAATATTTAGCCAATTAAAACTCCCATGAGTCAGACTTACCTAAACAATCCGTTAAAAAAGGGGGTATTTACATACATATGACTCAATTCTTATGAATTTAAGTATCTCACACCAAAACTTTATAACACCTAATTCTTTCATAACACAAAAAAATAACATTAAAATTCTTTTATAACACAATAAAATAAAATTAATTATATTTTTTTAAGGATCAAATTCATTTTTTTATACATAATAAAAATCTTGTATTCCGTACATATGAAATTTAGGATTAGAACCACCTTTATTTAGCTAGCCTACTCGTATAGATCACCACGGCGGCAAACTAACCTGCTAACCTACTAACCAAGTTTGTTTGGTTCATTGGAATGTACACCAGACGAGTGCCCTTCCCTGATAAGAAAAATATAGGGGGTGTTTGATAGGACACTTTTAAGAAGGTTTAGGTTATATTTAACTTAAATCCAACCAATATAATAAATAGCTTAGATAAATTATTCGTTAAATTAAATTAAATTTTTACTTCTTTCATTTATTAAATCAGGATTAACTAAATCCATTTATAATTGGATTTAACGGCAAAAGAATTTAACTGAATTTAAATTTAATTAAACAAAACTTCATTTTAGATTTAGTAATATTTAGATTTAATAATTTTAAATTTATGGGATTTAATGAAGGCAAACTTAAATCTTTACTTTACTTGCAGCCAAACACCCCGATAAAATAGAGCCGGAGCGGTAGTGGAGAACAACTGAAGAGAAGAGAGGCAATACTCATCACAATCCCCAATTCTGAAATTCGAGAAAGATTGTAGTCGTTAAAACCCGCCAGCCCTAGGTCGAAAGCCTGCCCATTTCAGAAAAAGCAGTTTTTGGTTGGTGCTTTGCACCATAATTCGGGAGCTGGGCTAGGAAATTTAGCGCTTTCTGTCGAATCCGTTCAAACTTACCAATATCCTGATGGCTCGTCAAGGGATCATGTCTGTTACCGTTTTCCATGGCGATGTTTGCCTCGGTGAAGCTGAAGTATTACCCAGTACGAAGAGTCCCAGCTTCCAGTTTCCTAAGAATGAGATACGCATCACCCAAATTTCTCCTCCAAGCGAGCGGTGCCCTCCCCTATCCGTTTTGCAAACAATTTCCCCATTCTCCGTACGGTGCAAGATTCAGGCGAAATCAGCCGCCAACGATTCCCCAATCTCGCGGTTCTACCTATCCTGCCTCCAAGAATTCAAGGTCTGTCCTCTTCCACCCCTTTTCCCTTTTCCCTCATGATTGCTGGCGTACCAGCTGACATCCTACTCCTTAATACACTCAGACCGCATTTATGGTTATTGGAGATGAAGAGCTGCATTTAGTTGCAATGCTGAGCAAGGGCGAGAAGTTCCCTTGTTTCTGGTGCTGTTCAGTCCGGGCTGGCCTGTACAACTCCTGCTTGGGGATGCTCAATCTGCGATGCCTTGCCATCGTATTTGATCTCGATGAAACGCTCATCGTCGCCAACACAATGAAGTCGTTTGAGGACCGAATTGAGGCTTTGTCCCGCAGAATTCATTCTGAGAATGATCCTCTCAAGGTTTCCGGAATGTCTGCAGAGCTCAAGCGTTACATAGAGGACAAAGAAATGTTGAAGCAGTATGCCGAGAGTGATACCGTTTTAGATAATGGGAAGTTGATCGGTGTGCAGAATGAGCAGGTTCCTTTACTGCACGGCGGTCTGGAGCCCATTAAACGGCCTGTCATAAGGCTGCCAGAAAGGAATATTGTGTTGACTCGAGTCAATCCTGAGGTCAGTTTCAATTTATTCGGTTTTCTCCTCTTCTTCAGATTGTTATGCCATATCTTTTTTCATTACCTTGTTATTGTTGCGTTTCATTTCCTTTATTTTAGCAGAGTGGATGCGTTTGTAAATTCAGTTCCATGCGCAAACTTCTGTAAAAGACTTATCTCCAATGTATTCTAGCATATTCTTGAATTTAGGCTATGTTAAATTGACTAATTAGGTCTCTGGACTGATTTCAGTTAAGGATTGAGTTAATATATATATTATATATATATATATTGTTATTGGATTTCTTCAAGGTCATTTCATATCCTCTCAAGGATGGTTTTTAACACTTACTTTCGTGATTTGATCATAGCCTTGCATGGTATCTCATGATCTGTTCGAAAGAAACAGAGAAAGACGTCTGAATAATCTATGCATGCAGTGTTAGTATTGAGAAATCATTTAATTGGTACAAGAGCACTTTTTCTTTTACTTAGGAAAGTGCTCACAAACTCTTTTTTTTTTAATTTACCTATATGAGCTATAGTTTGCCATTCAAAGACTTTGGCAGTTGATGACTATGAAGTTATAACTTGAGTTTAATAATGCTGAACCTAAAATAATAGAGGAAAAATAATTATGGTGCTTCAACTACATTTGATGGATCACCTCTCTAAATAGGAAGTTGATCTAATCAAAATGTGGCTACAAACTGCTAAATCATGGATTTGTAATGGTGATACCTCTAGTTCATGGAAGCCTTCAAACTCTTAAAACTATACTTTTCAAAGTCTTAGGAGCCAACGTATTAGTTATCCGTAAGGTTTTGAAAATTAGATCATATCTTGAACTGGATGAAGCAAATGTTTAAGCCTTAAAAATTCAACTGGAATTTAACTAGGGTTGAACCGTGATGTTGTAATAAATATTTAAATTATATAATTATTACTTAAAAGTAATAATGAATCAAATATATGATAATAGATAAAAAGAATTATTTAATAAATTATAAAATATAGTATAATTTTAAATCCAAACAAGCTCTATTTTTAAATGGCTAGGCATTTTTGTGGCTATAATCGAAATTTAGATAATCCATTTTACTCTTATATTTTCTTCCACCATAAAAATATATGCTGCAAAATTACTTTAAGAATGAAGAAATTCAAGCTGAAATAATTAAGGCCTTGACAGCCAATTGCTCAAATGCATTGCAAGCTATTTTATATATTTTTGTTATTTTTTAGATTTATTTTATATTATTTACATTAACTTTAATATTCAGTTATATAATAAGAAAGAAATTGTGATACCAAACATAATATTTAATATAAAATGAACTGAGTGTTTAATCAATTCGTGGATGGTTCCCCAGTTTAGTGGTCTATTTTTGGGTTCACATTTGCTTGATAGGAAAACAAATGAGTTGAATTAATATATCTGCCAGTTAATCCTAAAATGCAGCATGATCTACTGTGGATTTTGGAAATTTTGTTATAAACTTCATTGTAATGTTTTCTTGTTCTAATCTAGAATAAATAATGATTGCAATAGTTCACTTTGTTTTTAAAGTTTTAAACTTCACAAATTGACAAACCTCGTGCTTAGATGTAACGTGCTGCATCCTTTTTCATTCTTGGTTACCAATATAAAATTTTCTAATGTTCATGCATCTTAATGTGCCTTGGTTGAATGTTACATTTGGAGTGACAAGCTTCATACCTGTGATTAGAATTACTAGTTATCCATTGATGCTACTTATTTCTAACAACCCCTTGATTATCAATAATATTTTCCTTCCTTTTTTTTGAGAGTTTTCAGAGTTTCTTTTATTCTGTCCATTATATACATTCAATATAGTACCCCTATGCTATCATACCTTCCAATCTCTAATTATAAAATTTTATTTCTTTAATTAGTTGAGCTTTTTTTAGCGATCATTCGACTTACAATGCTCATGAATTTTCAATTTAAAGCATCGACTGCACTTTTTTTTCTTATAAGATAATACCTTATATCCAGATCATAATCTTTTAATGAACTCACTCCATCTTCTTTGCTTGAAGTTTGACACTTTTTCATATTTCTCCCATTCTGCGATAAAGCACCTTCAATCCTTTCAATGATGCATTAAGAAAATTTTCTTTTTTATGATTGAATAGTTAATATGGTTGGGGCCAGTTGTCTATTCAATTCTTAAGAATTATTCTCTTATTATTTTGATCATTCAAATTTAATACATTTTCTCCTTAGCTTGGATAATAGTAGAGCTGTCTATGAGAAAATCCGGACATATTCTCAATAATAACTGGCAAAATCTATAAAATTATAAAAATTTGTAACATGCTTTGGTGTAGGAGATTTTATTGTTGCTTTCACCTTCAAAAGATTTACTACGACCCCTTCATAATTTATCATGCATCCAAAAATTACAATGTCTCCTAAGAAATATTCTTTTTTTAAGAGTATTAGATCTATTTGATTTTTTTCTCAACAGTTTTACTTCGATTCTCAGATGCTCAATCCAATCTTCACAACTTTGGGGTATATTAAAATATGATCAATGAATATAATCACAAACTATTGTATATATTTATTGCGTACTAGAAAATTCAACAGCAGAGTGATAATTTAATGACTTAGCGTTGCACAAAAATCAAACACACAAATATATAATAAAAAGGTAGTAGGAGACACCATGATTTTTTACGTAGAAAAATCCTAGAAAGAGAAATAATGGGGCTTAGCCCAATCAAAGTAATCTACTATATGACTGTAAGTATATAGGTCTACTATTCTCCTGAATTAGAGAAGATAAAATTATAATATTGATAATCACAGATGCACAATAGCAGTTCAACTATAATAACCATAATTGGGCTATAACATATATAATCCTTGTCTATAATGACAATAGTTGGCCACAAAGTTGTAGTTAAAAACTGTAATAGTATTTGTTATCCACATATGCCTACCATGGCAGTAGTTGTCCATAACAACTATAGTTGGTGGTTGCATGTGTTAGTTGGCCGCAAGGCCATAGTAGAAAACTATATCAATACTAGTTGGCCACAAAGGCCGTTGTTAGTTGCTACAAAAATCATAGTTGACCATAAAAGTTGTAGTCGTTGGGTGCAATAACATCAGTTGGTCACAAAGACCGTCCTTAAAAATTATAACATTAATTTTTGGCCACATAGGTTGTAATTGGTTGCTACAAAAATAATAGTTGTCCATAAAGGCTATAATCAGTGGCTATAAGAGTGGGAGTTTGCTACAAAGTTCATAGTTGGAAGCTGTTACATTAGTAGTTGGCTACAAGACCATAGTTGATTGCTATAAAGGTAGTATTTGGCCATAAATACTGTAGTCAGTGGCTACAATAACGACAGTTGACCACAAAGATCATAAATGGAAGTTGTAACAGTAGTAATCATCCACAAATGCCATAGTTGGTTATTAGAAAGACAAAAATTGGCCATGAAGCTATAATCAGAGGTCGCAATAGCAACAGTTGGCCTTAGAAGCTGTAATTGAAAGCTTTACCAGTAGTAGTTCTCCACAAAGTTTGTAGTTGGCTGCTGCAAAGACAGTAGTTGGCCATAAAGACTGTAGTCGGTGATTGCAATAACAACAATTGACCACATAGGTAGTAGTTAGAAGCTATAACAGTAATAGTCAGCCAAAAAATCTATAATTGATAATTACGATGGTACTAGTTGGTCATGAAGATTGTAATAATAGTACTTGGTTACAAAGGCCGTATTTTGATTACGACTGTTCCAATAACGATCATCGGTGGTTGGCAGGTACGAAGGCCGTTGTTTACTCGTTGGACCTTTAATTCAGGTGTTTATCACAATGACCATATTCAAACTACGACATTTGTAAGTAGGGATCGCCAGTAGCTGGTGATCGGGTGCGGTGGGTGGTAAGTGCCAGCGATGATGGACGCTTACGGAGTCCATTAGTTATTGCTTGATTTTAAATGCAACTGTTAGGCACAACATCCGTATTCAGACTACAAAGTTTGCAAATAGAGGTCACCAACAAACGGTGACGGTTGACATACGATGGTTAACTGTGGTAGGTGTCTACGAAGATCGGTGTTTATCGCTAGTTCTTCAATACGGTTGGTCATAGAGTTTGTAGTTCGAAACTGTACTAGTAGTTGACCATAATTGTAGCAGTTGGCTGTTAAAAAGATAGTAGTTGACTATAAAAACTGTAGTCGGTGGCTGCAATAGCGTTAGTTGGCCAATGAAGCCGTAATTAAAAGTTGTAATAGTAGTAGTCGGTCACAAAGACTATACTTGATTACTACAAATGTACTAGTTGGCCATGAAGACTATATAGCGATACTTGGTTACAGAAGCCATATTTTGATTATGATGGTTGCAAGCTGTGGTTGCTGGTGGTTGACAGCTATGGAGGATGGTGGTTACTCGCCTGATCTTCAATACAACTGTTAGGCACAACTGTCATATTTGGACTATGATGTTTGCAAGTAAGTGGCACCGATGGTAAGTTTTCGTTGGACTATGATTGCAAGTAAGGGACACCGATGGTAAGTGGCCGTTGGACTATGATGTTGACAGTCGACAATGGTTGATGATGACCAACTGGTAGATGTTGAGGTGCGTTGGTTGATGACTATGGATGCCGGGTTCTCAATACAAGTGTTAGGCACAACAACCGTATTTTGACTATAATTTTTTGAAATAAGGTCTCCAACGGATGGTGATTGACAGTGGTGGGAGCTAATAGTCAGCGGTAGTTGACAGTGGCTGACGGACGGTGGTTGACGGTAGTTGGCGGCTACTGAGACTGTTGGTTATCATCATATCTTCAATACATGTGTTAGGCATATCAACAATATTCAGATTACGAAGTCTGCAAATAGGTCGCCAACGATTGGTCGGGGACAGCGGACGATGAGGGCTCGACAATTATCACCATGTCTTTTCTCTAGAACATGCTATGAAAATTTTCTTTTCCTCCCTCCAAATGAAGTGTAGAGATCCATTTATAGACTTTTTAGAAAACATTTTGGCATTTTGGCAAATAACTTCTCAACCACCCGACCGGACGGTTCGTTTCGGTCTTCTTTGATCATAGATGATTTTGTAATGATTTGAATGCTTTAATTACCTCTAAATTGAGAGATCTTGGGCTCGTTTGATTCCTCTTGTCGAGACACTTGATTTGAATATAACTTTATCAAATTTGGAGTTCATCTGACCTTTCATTTGACAATCCCAAGCCTCAAAATGTGCGCTAATGGCTTGCTCTAGGCTTGATTGGACCTAGATTGAACCAATTGTGATATCACTGGGTCCGTCCTGTAGAGACAGTCAATTTAACTATAAACTTGTTGTAATCGGGGTCTTGGTGATCTTGAATTTGAATTCAGAAGATTCCTTATAAAATATGGATTGAGATTCGTGATAGATGATTAAAATATCTTGGTGACACATCAATGTTATTTATATAATTGAATTATTAAATTTATGTAAGTTGTAGATGCAGCTTTTAAATCAAGATGCATCATTAGAAAATTAAAATGACCATATGAGATTCTAAAAGTTGCTCATCTTATATCTATTTTTGGAACTCTAAGCAGATGATATTTTAATCCTAATCCAATTCTGAAACATAGCAGTACATGCCAACTGATTGAACAATTCTTCAATCTTTACTAATGTATGTTTTATTTATCACTTTTTAATTTATTTATGATTGATATACATTGTCATAAATCTTTCTTTTAAAAAAGTATATGTGCACTCTTTTATTGACTTATCCATCAATTCCTATTATTTATTAGGGAAAAAGTGTCAAAATCGTCCGGACTTTTGTCGGGGTTCATTTTTGTTTCAGAGTTTATAAAAATGTTAGTTTAATCTCAGATTATTTTAATGGAAGGCTAAAATAATCCTCCTTGAGGACTATTTCAGTCCATATTGAAAGAGTCGTACTAATTGACACTTTTCATGTAAGTAGTAAACGGACTATTTTGACATTTTACTCATTTATTATGCATAATTCTATAGGAAAATCTAAAAAATGTTGATGATTCAATCTTTAATTCAATCCCAAAGTCAAATACACTACAATTCAGACATTTCTCAAAAATACATCAGGAAGTTTTGCTATAATTGTTATATATATATATATATATATATATAGATATAATACCTTAACTTCTTTATTTGCTTTCTCAATCTTTTCCAAAAATCACTGCATTACCATTTCTCATTCATTTGTGAATCTTTAATGCATTGAATAAGGAAGACAACATTATTATCACAAGAAAGCTAAAATGGATTTTCATTAGAATAATCAAACTTAACTCTCTTAAAAAAGCTTAACTTTTTCAACATTTGATATTGGCAAAGCGTGCTAGATTCTCAAAATTACATCAGAATTTTTATCATTTTCCTACCTTGGATATCAACATTCATAATACATTTTCTATTTGCATACATGTCATCTCCAGAATATATCGTAAGACCAAACTGACTTATATAGTTCCTAATTTCATTGGATAAACTAGCAAAAAATATTTAGAAGTAAATGATCGTGAAGAATCAGATTTAAATAGAATTGTGCCAAATTGACTTTAAATCAAAAGTCTACGTTAAGTATTTACTTTGATTTCTTGGCTTCTTGCAGTATAGTGGCGAAAATCGTTGGTTTAATTGGTTGATTGTTTTTACAATTTAAAGGTTTTTTCATCCATTCAGACAACTTTTAGTCTTTTTTCAACCGTTGTTTACTCTAAAAAATTTTTCTATATTGAGTTCTTCTTTGATACTTTTGTGGCTAGCTACTATTATATTTTTTCTACAAAATAAATCCATTTTTTGGTGTCCAATTTTTTGAAAACTAGAACACTTTATAGAAACAAAAGATATTGCCCAAAATCCCTCTTTCCGCATTTGATGCAGGAACGAGATGCTACCGATGCGGGATAAAATTCTTGCGAGATCGTCTGTGTGGTCCATGATCATTCGTCCATGTAAATCACAGGCCGAGAGGTCGATCTGTTTGCTTGGGGTTGTTGCTATCGGGTGGGGGCCACTCTTTATCCCAGGCTATTTATATTTGCATTCTATTATGTTGGAGTTAGTTTTTGTGAGTTTTCTGTCGGGACAGCTGCCAACGTCTCCATGTTTTCCCTTCTAGGGCTGTATTCAGGGGTGAGTGATGCTTCAACTGTATCTTATCCCGAGGGTGATTATCTTCAACCTCCCCGTTCGCCGCAACCTTTCTTCTGCAGCCACAATTCTTCCTCCCCGTTGCAACAATCGAACAACCGTTCTGTCTTTCCTACAGTCCAATCGCTTAACCACCTATTTTCCTTCATTCCTGCCTGCTGCCTTGCTGCAAACTCTTCACCTCGCTGCTATCCATTGGAAAGCAGTAAGCATGCTATTCTCCAAGCTCTTTCAACTGCTTATTACCTTCCCACTTGCTGCAATGATACCAGAACTAGTAGGAAGAACAGTAGAACATAAAAGCTAACTTTTATTAATATAAAAATAAGGTTACAACACGACTTAAACAGAAATGAAATACAATAATAGACTAATCTTCGGTTACGGATGTAGGAAGAGGTTTGAAGGCGGTGGTGACGTTGACAGGGTGATAGAGAGAGATGGGGAAGGCCAGATGATTGTTTGGGTAGGTTGGGATGGTGTTTGGTTCGTTGTAGGTAAGTTGGACAATAGGGTTGTGAAAGGAGTAGAGGGGGTGGCGGAGTAATGGAGGGATATGGGGGTGGTTGGCGGCTAGGGGAAAGGGAGGAGAAGGGTCGGGGAGAAGAAGTGGGGGACATGGGAAGGATACAACACTACCTAGAAGCAGGATACAACCAGAGCTCCACTTGTCATCGGATACAACCGTAGCAAGTGGGAAAAAGAACTCCACACAGGAGATTTGAGGACAAGACAATCAGAACTGACTCCGCACAGACAGAAGACAACAATTTATAGCCTCATACTTCTACACAAAAGGAAGGGGGTGGGAAGGTGCGAATAATCCAAAAGAAACTCTTCCCAAAAGAAAACAAGTGTGGTAGATATGCAAAGCGGCTCCCTGGGTCGCGAGAGTTTGCGATCTGTCTCGTGCCTTCGTGCGATATCGTGATCCCATCCCGCCTTCCGCTCTCGCAAAGTGTCGTGGGGTTTCTGGCTCCTCGGGATCGTAGCGCCTCGCTTCGGGGCGCATTTAACGCTCTCACTCAGGCACTGCTTTCAACACCTACGTCAGTCTCCCCTGGTTGGGGAAGCTTTGACCTCGTTTGTTGAAGCTCCAGACTCTTCAAAGTATGGTGTTAACTTGACGACGTTGAATGTGGCTAAAATTTTGTAGTTCACAGGTAGGTCGATCTTATAAGCGTTGTAGTTCGATTTTTGAAGTACTCTGAAAGGTCCATCTGTTCTTGGCTTAAGCTTTCGGAATGATCCTTTAGGAAATCTTTCTTTTTTCAACCGAATCCATACGAGATCCCATCTCTAGAACGTTATTTTCTTTTTAGATTTATTTGTCTATGCTTGATACTTGTAGTTTTGCTTAACTATTTCTTTGCCCACTTCTTCATGGAGCTTCTGAATCTCGTGAACTCGTTCTGCGGCATTTTTGCTGATTTCCAAAAGCAACAGGAGTGACACCAATTCAAGTGGTTGTTGACCTCACTTTTGGTTGAGGTTTAATCTCTCCTCTTTAGTAGCATAGGATCTAACCATATGACTTTCCTGTTGACTATTCCTAGAAAACTAGAAAAGGAACCCCTCACAATTAGAAATTCTAAACTCCTTTTTGCTCAACTTGAAGTTCTTTACATTGGTTATAACCTCTAGTACTTAGTAGGTGGGGTCAATGTAGAGTAGCTTGAGATGAGTTCCCATAGGACTGTTTGACCTTAGGGTTGACCTTGAATATTGGTCTGGAGCTGTTCACTCACTGTTGCCCACTTTCACCTCATTCATAACTCCCAAATCAAATCAAAATTTCCGAACCTTTTCTAAACACTCCGTGACAACCATCTACACCATTCTGGTTAATTGAGCTCGAACTAAGATTTTGACGGGAATCGGATCACGATGCGTTTTTGACCTGCTCGTCGACAAAGTTGCCTAAATAACTTTGGATGTCGAACGCGGTGGAGAGCAGAGCCGAGTGAGCGAGAGATTAAGGCTGAGGCCCGCAGGCTTTAGAGGGGAATAGGGAGAGGGGTATTAGGTAAAGGAAATAATAATAATAATAATAATAATATTATTATTATTATTATTATTATTTCCTTTACCTAATACCCCTCTCCCTATTCCCCCCTAAAGCCTGCGGGCCTCAGCCTTAATCTCTCGCTCACTCGGCTCGTCTCTCGCCCGACCGTAGTGCAGGCTCCCCACTCCTTATCACTGCCGCGGATCCTATCCTCTGCGAGATCTTACCCTCTGCCTCTCTCGAGCCGTCCGCATGGAGCGTTTGCTCCGCTCGTTTCCTCGAGCCGTTTGCGATCTCTCGATCGTTCTTTCTCTTTCTCTCGTCTATGTTAATCATTACTTAGAGTTTTCTAAGGAGAGGTAGATTTCTGAGAGGGAGTGAAAACTCTGCAAAAATTCTTTCTCACCTTCTTCCTTATTTCTTGGTGCTTGGGTTGACTTCCTCTTGCTGTTGGAGAAGAGTTTGAGCTGGGAAGTACTTTTCTGAAATTTTTGTGTTGAATTCTGCTTTAAAGAGGTGCTCCTCCTCTCTTATGTGTCTTGCTTCTTTTCGGTTTCTCGCGGCCAGACTGCTGGGAACAGTTTTCTTTGGACGGTACAGCATGCTAGCCTAATTTATATACTTTGAGATATTCACCATTCAACCATGTGAAAGTAGGATTGCAAGCATGTTCTAGGGGCCAATTATGGTTATTTGTTTGAATCGATAAAAGCAGAGCATGTCATTAGTTGCTTTCTCCTTTTCTGCTTGAAATATTTAGAAGTATTATGAATGTAGCCTTGAAATGAGATTTGCTCCTTTGGAATACATGTTGGAATGCATTGTAAAGCTTTTTGTTACTATCACTCTTGCTTAAAATGAATACTAGAGAGTTCGCTTTACTTTTCATACATGTATGGGGCTCGGTTTAGCTCTTATGGCTTTCCCTTACTTGAAATGCATGCTATCAGAAAATTTATTTAATTTGGAAAGCTCTGTAACATGTTTTGAGGGCTTGGTTTAGCTCCTCGTGAGGCATCTTCCCTGCTCAAATAGAGGCATCTTCCAGGCATCTTCCCTGCTCAAATATCTGTTGGAAATTGTTTCATGCTTGGAATAGTTAGGTTGGTGGCTCAAATATGTTTTCTATGATGTTGTTCTTATTTAAGATGTATATTGAATCCATATCTTGAGGTTTCAAAGGCATGCGGGTTGTTCCTTGGCTTTGGATGACTCAATTTTACCTTATGGTGGCTGGAGTTTTAATTTCTGTTAAGGCTTGGGTTTTAATCTATGCTTGGACCCTGTTTTGACTTTGAATGACTCAGTTTTAGCCTTTACTGGGGCTCGGTTTTGCTTGATCTAGTCTTTGGTTTTTTGCGTAGTTGTGAAGCTTATTTTGGCATGGGATCTGTTTGTTGTTGGCTACTCCAAGTCCAATATATGTGCAGGTTTATCCACAAATGATTTAAAGTTGGTGCAGGGCGTGGTTTTACTTGTTCTTGGCCCTACTCGAGAGTTTGGTTTGGTTTGACTTTGCCTTTTCTGGACCTTACCCGAGAGCTGGTTTGGAGGGTGGGCTCGGTTTTACTTGCTTTGACTCTGTTTTGTGCCCCTTTTCCTACTCCTACCCGAGAGCTTATAGTGGAACTGGCCCGTGCCTTTTCTTAGCCCTACCCGTGAGCTTGTTGGTGGGTTATTTGGAGTTGTTTGGCTCTTTCTTGCTGGACTCAATTAGCTTATATTTTGTTGATGAATCAAATTTGTCATCCAAAACCAGTATGATCATTTTATTCATTCTCTTATGTATATCGAGGGAGCGCGGTAAAATAGCTAATGGTATCTCCTTTGGTTGCCTGGGCTTTGAGCCTTAGTTGTTGGTTCCTTTTGTCGCTTTGGCCGAGAGCCTTAGCGGCTGTTAGTAGTGGTCCTTCCTGTTGGTTGCCTCGGCCGTGAGCTTTGACATCTTCTTCCTTTCCTTTTTGGTGGCCTTGGCCGTGAGCTTTAGCAGCTGCTCCTCGCTGCCCTGAACTGTGAGCCTTAGCAACTCCCATTCTTTCCTTGATCACCTAAACCGTGAGCCTTAGTAGTTGTCTCCCTTGTGGGTTGATTTGGCCGAGAGCCTGAGCTGCTGTTCATCTCTTTTATTGAGCCTGGCCGTGAGCATTTATGTGGTTTTAGCCGGATGATTTCATGCTTATTTGATATAAGGAGCTTTTAATTAAGTATGGAATTAAATGACTTTAATGTTGGCATGATTTTGGAAGTATAAGTAGCTGTTGTCCCTGGGTTACTTTTCTTTTGTTCGAGTTGTGAAGTTTGAAAGACTTTGAAATTTTATTTCGGGAGAGCATATGGTTGATATAAATTGAATCTATAAAGGATATTTCAGGAGTTTGACATTGAAGTTGTGATATCATTTGAGCGCAGGCTTGGGTGTGTGTGGATGGGTAGTCAGTGGTGGAGCCACGTATACATTTATCACATTGACTTGGGCCCGTTTCGATTCGCTCGAGACAAGATTGGGAAGAGATACCTTCCAAATGAGAAAGTGATATCCTTTCGGATTGATTCAAGGATCTTGAGGCCTCCTTTTTCAGGTTCTTTCGTCATGAGTTTTGAGAGCTGATTCATCCTCCGTCTCTTTGATGTTTTAGGTGGATCAGTTCCTCCTCTCTCTCATCTCCATTTTTATTCTTTTTTCCTTGCTTCTTGTTTCGGTTTTCAGTGCTTATGTCCGATACATAAGTGCACATGTATAGTCTTTTGCTATATGTGAAACCATCAAATAAGGTCGCAAGTAGGTCGGTTTTGTTTTGAGGCTTAGGGCAGTGATAACAAAGACATGTACACTTAAAACTAACATCGAATTCGAAGGTGCTACGGCTCGGAGCTCGGAGCTCGGAGCTGGCATTGTGGGCAACACGACTATCTTCAACAACAAAGCCTGTCTTCACCAGCAAAACCAACCATTCCTTAGAATTAAACAACAATCTCTTTAGAAATAAACAACAAGCCTTAGGATTTTGAGGTTATTTCCTAGTGCAACATAAATTCTCAACTTTTCTTTAGGACTTTGTACAGCTCTGCTGTACAATCTAAGCCCTAACTCGTCTTAGGATTCCGAGGTTGTCGTTCGTCATTATTTAAATTCTCACATTTTCGATGGTATTTGTGTGATTATTTCACACGAATGTAAGCCCTAATTAATAAAATTGACAAGATGAAACACTTAAATAATTTCTCCCCGAAACTGAATCCAAACCATATGGTAGACTGGGAAGTCATTGAGGTTCTCCTTCGGATTTGTGGCATCCCCCTAATTCTTTCTCCTTTGGATTCTATAACAAAATGCTCCAAATTTGAGTCATTCCTGTTTCACACATCTTTGTCCGATCTCATTGAAAAGTCATATCTTTTTAACATCTTTGAAGATAATATTTATTGATTTTTATCAAGAGTTTTCTTAGATGACTTCTGTCATTTAAGATGTAATTAACTATATGGGCTTGTCTTTATAAGAAGTTTTTCCGGACCCTGCTTAATATAAACCCTATTTAATTCTTCATATTAAATATGAGAATTTGTCGTTGTCGGCAAATAAAATATGTCGGCAAATAAAATAATTTCGCAGACCAAACAGACGTCATATATTTCTTAGTTTATTTGATTGAGCCTCACTCTCAAGCCTTGTGTTTATCCTTCGGGATGGATACATGGTTTGAGGTACAGTGCTCTTTCATTTAAACTGTGAAAATGTGCGGTCAGTTTGATTTCATATTTTTCTAAACTTAAATCTATATGTAAATTAAACGTCCTTCCGAAGCGGGCGATGACAGTGGTGTAATAGGATTGTGTCCATACATACTGTCAAAGGGAGTTCGTCTAGTAGTTTGGTTGATGGATCGGTTATAGGAGAACTTAGCTTGGGCTAGAATAAGATCCCACTGTTTTTTGTTTTTTCAGGCGAAATACCTTAGGAGATTCCAGAGGCTTCAGTTTACGACCTTTGTTTTGCTGTTTGTCTATGGATGCGCTCCCGAGTTGAATTGGAGTTTGATGCCAAGCTTTCCCCACAGTATCCTCTAGAAGTGGCTCAGGAATTTGACGTCTCTATCAGAGGTGATGGTCTTGAGAATTTCGTGCAACCTTACAATCTCCCTGAAGTATAAATTGGTGATGTGAGAGGCGTCTAGTGTTCGGTGACAATGTACAAAATGGGTCATCTTGGAGAATATGTCAACTACAACCATTACAGAGTCTTTGTTCCTTTGGGTCCTTGGAAGTCGTAACACGAAATCCATGCAGGTGTCCACCCACAGTGCCTCTGGTACTTGAAATGGTGTGTATAATTCTGCGTTCTGAGCTCTTGTATTTGCTAGATGACAAAGCTTTCGTTAGCTGATATATTGCTCTACATCTCTTATTAGTTTTGGCCAAAAAAATGCTCCCTTACATGAACAAGGGTCTTGTAGCCGTCGAAGTGACCTGCAAATCCTCCGTTGTCGCCTTCCCGAACAATGGCCTCCTTTAGTGAACACCGGGTAATGCATAACTGTCTCTTGTGGAACAAGTGTTCATCTGTGCTGTAATATTGCCCTACTGGCCTTTCTTGACTTTGTTCTCAAATATCTTTAAAATCTTCGTTTGTTTCATATAGATCCCTTATGACCTTGTAACCAACTTAAGCTTGCATTGATGTGATCAATGCATGTTGATGATTAAGTGCATCTGCTATGTGGTTCTGGCTTCCATCGTGTTTAGTACAAATGGAAAGGATGCTAGAAATTCTACTCAGGTAGCGTGTCGTCCTTTAGTTTGCTCTAGATGTTGAGGAATTTTAGGGCTTCGTGATTTGTAAATAGTAACTTATTTGTCAATAGGTAATGACTTCAGTGTTCCAGAGCTCTTACGTTGGTGTAGAATTCTTTGTCATAAGTTGAGTATTTTCTCCTGGACTCGTTCAGCTTCTCACTTAAGAAAGCGATGGGGCGTCCTCCTTTGCTTAGCACTGTTCCGATCCCCACGCAGGAGGCCTAAAATTCCACTTCAAAAAGTTTGTTGAAGTCAGGTAATGCTAGCACGGGTGCCTAAGTCACCTTTTCTTTTAGTGTATCAGAATTTTGGAACCACATTGCACCATACTTGTTCATGTAGCTGGTCTCCGATGGAGAAATCAACTAGACATTGCTGATCCACTAGTACTTCATTTCCCTTTTTCAGCCAGGTAAGGGAATATGACTAGGGATGCGTCTGTGCGTCCAATCCCAACTTTTTCACCATGAGTGTGGACACTATGTTCTCGCAGCTCCCACTGTCGATGATAAGGCGGTAGACCTTTCACTTGAAGGTGCACTTGGTGTGAAAATGCTAAGCCTTAACCAAGATTGGTCTTATTCTGGCTAAGTTTGCAGTACTCGTCGAACGACTAACACTTCTCCCTCGTCTCCGTGGAGTTGAAGTTCTTCTTCTGAGCTTTCCTCTGACTCCTCATCGACTTCCTTGATGGAGCTTTGATCTATGAGTATGAAGACTCGACTTGTTGGGTAGTAAGACTCGACTTGTTGGTTGGGTAGTTGGAGGCTATGTGACCGTAGCCGTGACACCTGAAACACTTCATGACCGACTCTATATTAGAGGAACCACCTTTCTCTGGCTTTTTCCTGCTCTTATCTGCCCTATAAGTTCCCCTTCCAATTTTGTTATTTCCCCCCGAGGTTCCTCTATTGGCTGTAGAAGTTGTAGGTGATCTCTTAGCTGAAGATGTTGGTCTAAAGGACAACTATTGTCTGTTTTGCTTCTGTTGTATCTTCACCTTTAAGGCTAGTGTCTGGGTGTCCTCTAACTTCCAGTATTGGAAAAATTCTTGAGTCAATTATGCGCATGCTTCAGGCATCGGCTCAACTTCATTCTTCCCATATAACAAAGATTTCAATTCCCAAAATAATTTACAAAGCTCAGCTATCTGTAGAGATAAGGATATGAGGAATAATAATAAAAAAGTTAAAGTTTAGAAGTCTGATATGCAAATACGTAGAAATTGCCACCGAATTGGATGTTATGTATGTAATAAATCTTCCAACCATGCAAGTCAATTTGGTTGGTGATATAGCATGGTTCTTAAACTTTTTTTTTTTTTTCACAATAATTCAACAATTTTATAGAAGGCTGCAACCATCCCAAATGATCATTGAAGTACAATAAAAATCTAACAATTCGCAGTTAATTGTAGCACCAATGAAACATCTTTATTAAAACAACAACAACAAGAAGATTTTATCCCACGAAGTGGGGTAGGCTACATGAATCCTTTTTCTCCATTGCGTAATCTCAGCCTAGTTTTTTTTATCATTTTGTTGGGCCTCTTCAGTATCTCCGTTCATCTATAATAACCTGATACGCTTTTCATTTCTTTTCATAGCTGTCTTTGCTCCTCTACAGGTTTACTCTCTTTCTACATAATTCTCTTTGTATTAAATACTGGATGAGCACATATGAAAAGATTATGGAAGTTATGAATTTTATTATTTGTTTCACCTCTTTTATTCTTCATATTCTCTGTTTTCTAGAAAGTGTGGTAAACCACTTCATAATGATAGGGCGTGAAGATTCCTGAAGATGAAATGGAGAGAAATTAACATTTGGCAAGATCACTGTAAAAGTTTTATATGAAAAGCAAACTAAATTACCCATGTTTTGAAGGAAGCCAAAATCCACCATTTCTTACACATTTTAGTGAATGAATCTGAAGTCCAGCATTTTTTTATCAATTCATGCACTTCAAGTTGGTTGTAGGTCTTTAGCAACAAAGAAGAGAAGTGGTTTGCTCGGATTGGCAAGACAGCGAGGGAAGAAAAGGTTGTGCGTCTGAATGAGTCTGGTGGTTGCAAGGGAGTTGCACTGGCCATCAGCTCATTGGCTCTGGACATCGGTCCTTGGGAAGGGCCAAAGGGGCGACAAACTCGATGCCGACGTGGTGGGGAAGAACGAGGAAGAGCCGAAAAGGAAGGCCAGCCCGCAAGAGCCAATCGAGGGATGTGGAGCCCCTAGGACAACTGACAGCCTGAAGGGGCAAATTAAAATTATCAGGAGGGGCAAATTAAAATTATCAGGAGGGGCAAAATACTAAAATGCCCCCCCTCCCTCCTCACACACACGCACAGAGGAGAATTCAACCAAAACTGACTCTCCCACACACAGAGGACAACATTTTATAGCCTCCTACTTCTACACAAAGGAAGGGGTGGGAAGACAAGAAGAATCTAGAAAATACTCTTCCTAAAAGAAAACAGGTCTGTCAGATACGTGAACCAGCTCCCTGGATCACGAGAGTTCGCGATCCGCCTCCCGCCTTCGCCTTCCACTCTCGCGAAGTGTCGCGGGGTTTCTGGCCCTGCGGGATTGAAGCGCCCCGCTTCTGAGTGCATTAAGCGCCTGCACTCTGGTGCTGCTTTCATATTGTCTTCTTGAATCTTCACCCATATCCTTCCTTCTTGCTGCCCTCATCTCGGCCTTTCGTGCCACGTCGATATCTACTGCTTGCTTGTTCTTCAGAACCAGGGAAACCTATACTTTAATATTTTCTGTGTGTCTACCATCTCGTCCTCCATCCCGCCACCTTCCAACCCATATCGGCTTCTTCCACCACTGTTGATCCAACCCTACTCGCATGTTTCATGTCATGTGTATTGTTATTTTATAGTTTTAAGTGTCTCTGATTGTAACATCTATTTATTTTTAGTAATAACATTTATTTTTCTTGTTGTTGTTAGTTAACTCCGGTATCATTTGGTATTAGAGCTAGCCTAACTCTAGTTTATCATATGATTTTTAGCATCCCCAATATTAGCACCCCATCCCAGCACCTTCTAAACCCTCACCAATCCCTTCCACCACCCTTGATCCAACCCTTGTTGCATGTTGTGTTGTGTATTGTTATTTCCTAGTTCTAAGTGTCTCGGATTGTAACATTTATTTGCTTTTAGTAATAATATTCATTTTTCTTGCCGTTAGTTAACTTTGGTATCATATATAGTTTAACCCTAGTCCTATCTTAAGATTTCTAGCATCCCCCATATCACCCCCCTCCTCCCATAATTTGTTTTTTCCACCCCACCCTACACCTCATTCCATCTAAAACTCTAACCACGCGAGGAGACAATTGTCGTAATCTTGTCAGGAATCTATCATGGGTGATATAAAATGGCTACTCCACCAAGTGTTACATCGGTTCGATTCCATTGAGGAAAGGACCTGGTGTGGGATCAACGTCGACCGTAACAGTGAAATCTGTGAAAAAGAACAAGAACTGCTGAATCCCTTTCGTAGGAATGATTCCAATGGAGAAGAAGACGCTTCACAATGCTTTAGGGTATAGTATCTGTGGAGGCCTAGAATTGAGGTGCCCGCTCGAGGATATAGAGAGGAGATGCTTGTTAGATGATACGGAGATGAGACACGTTTTAGAGGATACAGAGATGAAGTGTCTGCTAGAAGACACAAAGATGACATGAATATTAGAGGATATAGAGATCCGAGGATAAACGTGGACCTACCAAGCTTCAAGGGGATACTAGATCCAAATGATTGCCTTGAGTGGATGTAGACTGTTGAGCGGATCTTTGTCTGAATACAAGGAGGTGCCTGGTGACAGAAGAGTGAAGCTCGCCTTCATTATGTTGAAGAAGAATGTTTCTTTGCGGTGGGAGAACCTGAAGAGGGAGAGACAGAGAGAGGGACAGGACAAAATCGCTTTTTAGGTGAAGTTGAAGAAGGCGATGCAACGATAATACCAACCACCCACTACCACCAGGAT
The DNA here is from genome assembly GCF_001263595.1 of Phalaenopsis equestris. NCBI lineage: Eukaryota > Viridiplantae > Streptophyta > Magnoliopsida > Asparagales > Orchidaceae > Phalaenopsis > Phalaenopsis equestris. Next base: position 2,866,626 of record NW_018164645.1, read on the forward strand.
GTTTTCTTGAAGCTTTACTACATACAATAGAAGGAGCTATCAGTGGAAGAGTACACGACAGTGCAAATCATGAAAGATTGATCATGTTATGCATTGTTCACTTTTAAACTCAACTAGCTCAACTGCTTCCAATTAGATCAACCTATAATCCATAGTAATCATACCTAAATTTAATGTATTCCAAAATTTATTTTTAAATTTAGTCTTATTTTCCTCATAATTTTTAAATCAATCTTTGCTATAATATCGATTTTTGTGATGCCCCATTCTGCGCAATTCAAGTCAACCATGTGATGGAGTAGAGATTGTCAATTTGAGTAGAAATATTTCCTACAAAGTCCAATTCTAATTTTTATTTATTAGAATTGACTCAATAGAAAATTATTCTATATATATTGTCTCAAAATATTCATTACACTTCATAATCCTCTAGAAGATCCATCAAAATTCTTAATACAACAGCAGTATAATTTAATCCATCAAAATGTCGTATAAAGTATTTAATGAGTTTCATATATAATTTATACGTATCATAAGTCTTTAATTTACATAATGTATATTCTTGCTTATTTGGTACCTCTTCAATTGTACACTAACGTACTTAACTGAAGGATAAAATTGGGTCCCGTAATTATGGCCCAATTTACTTCTTGCTCTTTCTTAATAAATTTTTGTTATATTTAATGAGCTAAAAGTTTAGTGGGATAAATAATTTTAATAGAAGTTCGAAAATATAAGAATAGAAACAAAAGATGAATGCTGATTTTTTGAATTAATATTGGTATTAATATTCATGCATGTAGTTAGGTCATTACAATTCACTTTAATTAAGCACTTAATAATAAGGATGGCTATTTATAAGGAATAAAATACAGCTATCAAATAGTAAATTATTTATGCAAATTATCAAAAATGATAACCTTACACACTTTGTTATTATTACAGTGATCAGAGCTGCTTTTTAATATCTTTTTGCAGTATTTGCCTTTATTAAGCCTCATCTATAGATGGCATCGACTGATTCCTCTAGTCCTTGAAGCATTAGCATCTTAAAGAGATTGGAACTCAATAGGAAAAGATTGTTGATATTTGATTAGCTCAAGTTTTAGAAACAATTGTGAGAGAATGATAGCAATTGCATTATTTTTCACAGATTCGTGACACTAGTGTGTTCGTAAAGCTACGACCTGCTTGGGAGGATTTGAGGAGCTACTTGACTGCCAAAGGACGGAAACGTTTTGAAGTATTTGTGTGCACAATGGCCGAAAGAGACTATGCTTTAGAGATATGGAGGCTTCTTGACCCGGAATCTAATTTGATCAGCTCAAATCAGCTATTGGATCGGATAGTATGCGTAAAATCTGGCAAGATTTCATCTTTAAGATATGAAATTAAATTTATATAATATATTAAAGAATCATGCTTATGTATCCTTTACCATGCAAAAATTTTCCTTGTCATACTGATTTGTTGCTTTCTTATATATTAAGCTATTTATTTTGCGCATTTTTTTTAAAATTTGAAGCTCTTAAAAATTCTTAATTCATAGCCTAGCAGTTAACACTGCAAAAATTATACATAAATTTTTTTCGAGTTTGATTCTTTGTCCAATGTGTTTGCAGGTTTGTTTGATGATTTTATGTTTAATGCTTTGCAGGCTCAAGGAAATCACTTTGCCATGTTTTTAGAGATGCTAATTGTCATCCAAAAATGGCGATGGTTATTGATGACCGATTGCAGGTTTGGGAGGATAGGGATCAACCTCGAGTTCATGTTGTCCCTGCGTTCACTCCATATTATGCCCCTCAAGCAGAGGTTCTTATCTTTTTTTATTATTACGTTTTATTAATCACATTGATGATTGTTGCGAAATGTTTGCCATGGCTGAGTTTGTGTGCCGTTTAATTTTAACAGATGGCTAATACTGTTCCTGTTCTCTGCGTTGCAAGAAATGTTGCCTGCAATGTACGAGGTGGTTTCTTCAAGTAAGTGGAGAGATATATGTTGCTTTTGCTCCTTTTTTGTCTTATAAGTATTCATTCGAGACATTTAGCCACGTCTATACAGTATTCTTATGAAAACTTCTATAAAATAATGTAACATGGCATTCTTGACAGAGAGTTTGATGAGATTCTATTGAGGAGAGTTTTTGAATTATGCTATGAAAATGAGATACCTGATTTACCTTGTGCTCCAGATGTAGGGGATTACCTGATGTCAGAGGTATGCTCATTGTTTTTCTATTTAGTTCGCTTTTTTTTTCTGTCTGTTTGTTCATTGCATGATCATCTAGAAATATCAGGGTACTGATTTTGTGGTAAATAGTTATAGAGATATTCTTCTTACCGATAGCATTAATGGTACTGAGGTAAAGCGTAAGTTTATTGGGCCTGTAAAATCAGTGTTATATGATCCCATTTTTTTTCTTTATTATGTTAATATTTAAGAAACTAAATGGGTTGGAGAAAAGACTAAAGAGGTTGATAACTTAGGTTTTAAATATTGATATTCTGGTAAGAGTGCACTAGAAATGGGGTACGTGTAATTCAAAGTTTGAAATATAATTTTGTAAAAATTAATAGAGTTGGTAAAAATTTAATTTTGTAAAAATTAATAGAGTTGGAGATAGAATTATTGCCCTTAAGATTATTGTTGATACTAAGATTTTTAATATTATAAGTGCATATGCTCCTCTAGTAGGTTTAGACATAGGTTTTAAGGATAAATTCGGGATTGACTTAGAAGACTTAATATAAATGATACCTCTTGAAGAACAAAATTTTATTGAAGGAGATTTAAATGGTCATGTCGGTACAACGGTAGAAGATTTTAGAAATATTCATGATTGCTGCGGTTTTGGAGTGATCAATGAAGAAGGTAGAACTATATTAAATTTTGTTTGAGCGTATAATTTTGGTGATCAAACTATTAAAAGGTGTGAATGATTTAGATATCTTGGGTCCGTTGTTCAAAGCGATGATAATATAGATGGGGATGTTAATAGTAGAATTCAAGTTGGTTGGTTGAAGTGGAGGAATGCTTCGGGCCTTTTGTGTGATAGAAAAGTA
>NW_018164645.1:2869752-2872024 GCF_001263595.1 Phalaenopsis equestris
TGTTGGCCTTTAAAAAAGAAGCATAATAATAAGTTAAGTGTTGTCGAGATGAGAATGATTAGGTGGATGGGTGACTTTACACTTAGAGACAAAATGCGAAATGAATATATTCGTGATAGGGTTGGTGTAGCTCCTGTGATGGACAAAATTAGAGAAGGTTGTCTTAGATGATTTGGTCACATTAAACGTCAACCATCTAATGATCCGATTAGGAGAGTAGATGTTTTAGATTCGACCTGTGTTAAGAAAGACAGAGATAGATCTAGGAAAACTTGGGCTTATTGTATTAAAAAATGATCTTAATTTACTAGAACTAAATGAAAATATGACACTAAATAGGACACAATAGAGAAAAAGGATTCAAGTAGTCGACCCCACGTAGTAGGATTAAGGCTTTGTTGTTGTTGTATGATTTTGGTATTGCTAATAATTTATTCAAAAAAAGAGACGAGCATATTATTTCTTATAAGAATTGATCTAATAAAACACAAATTGCTTATTTTCTTAAGAAAAGAAGAGATCATCGAGATTGTAAAGATTGTAAGGTCATTTCAAGTGATGATTTAAGTACCCAACATCGATTATTAGTTTTAGATTTAAGATGAAGAGTTATAAAATAAAAAAATACTAGGAATTCTCATCGTAGAATTAGATGAGGGTACCTAAAAGATATAAATAAAATTATATTTCTGAGTAAAATTTAAGATTTCAAAATTTGGGATATTCATGAAGAAACAAATTCTATATGAGATAAAGTAACAAAAAATATTAAACCAGTGACAAAAGTTGTACTTGGAGAATCAAAAGAAAAATGTTTCAATAAATAAAAATAGTTGGTGGTGGAATAATAATGTGCAATAAAAGAAAAAATATGAGAAGACGTGTTATAAATATTGATTTGAATGTAAAAGCTTAGAGAATTGGGAAAAATATCAAACGACCCGTAGGGAGTCTAAGGGAAAAATCTTTGATGCTAAAAATTCTACTTTTAGTCATGTTTATAATAGATTAGATACTAAGGAAGGTGAAAAATATATGTATAAATTAGTCAAACAAAGAGAAAAGAAAAGTAAAGATTTAACTCAAGTAAAGTGTATTAAAAATGAAAATCAAAAAGTTCTTTTCTTAGAAAAAGATATTAAAAATAGGTAGGTGAGTTATTTTGTTAAATTTTTTAATGAAGTTTCAGAAAATAAGATGACCTTAGTGATCTTAATATTGTTAATCGTAATAAAATGTTTTATTTTCACCATTGCATTAGTAAAAAAAAAGTTGAGGAGACTTTAAAGAAAACAAAGGGTGGAAAGTCTGTAGGACCTCATGGTATCCTAATTGAAGTGTGAAAATATTTAGGAAATTTGGGAGTTTCTTGGCTTCTCTTTAGTATTATTTTAAAAACTAAAACGATGCCTAAGGAGTGGAGGAAGAGTATTTTGGTCTTCATTTTTAAGAATAAAGGGAATGCACAAGAGTGTGCTAATTATAGAGGAATTAAATTGATGTGTGTTGATCTCATTTTTAGTGAGGTCTTAGTTTCCTACTCCCATAACCCAAAATCTAGCCTTAGGAGTTTCTTGTTGACCATCTTAGCAGACTAGTAATGGATCCCACCTCCCGTAGAACTTCAAACCACTTCATAACTCATTTTTGTGAAGAACTCGCATGAGTGGTTCCAAGCACTCAACTTTTAGTTGAAAAGACTAAGGACTAATATGTAGAGGGCCCATATTGAGTTCCTACAAGATCATACGGCCTTATGTGAACCCTCCGTGACTCAGCAACGCATTCGCTACACCACTCACAAAGTTGACACATTTTGGCTTGATCGTCAGCAAACTCATCCGGACAACCCCGTATAACGAAACGGACCATGCCGACGTGTCCAGAACGTCAATTTTAGCCGGGAAGGATACCCATATTGCTAGGGTTACACGCGCGCACAAATTGCACGAAAATCGTTGCACATTTTTTTTAGCGGGACTAAGGGTGTAAACGAGCCGAACACGAGCGAGCCATGCTCAGCTCGTGTTCGGCTCGTTTATATTTCGAGCTAAAAAAGTGTGTTCGTGTTCGACTCATTTGCTAAATGAGCCAAACACGAGCTGTTCACGAACAAAGAGTCGTTTTGACAACCTTAATCGTGTAGCCATAAGACATTAAGAGTTTGAGCAAGATTTAAAAATTATTATTTATATTAAAGCATCATTTGAATCCAATTTAATAATTTTTATTCTATTTTTTTAATTAATATTTTAATTGATTATAAATCTTT
>NW_018164645.1:2872086-2878719 GCF_001263595.1 Phalaenopsis equestris
ATATATATATATATGTATTTGTAAACTTGATGAGTAGTATTTCGAGCCAAAACGAGCCGAACATGAACGAACACAACTTTGTTTGTGTTCGGCTCGTTAACTTATCGAATGAAGATAACGATCCGAACACGAGCTGTTTGCGAACAATGAGCCGTTTTGACAGCCCTAAGCAGGACGTGGGCTCGGGTTCAACCCAAGTTCGACTCGGGCTTGATTCTGGCTAATCACCAGCTCACATAATTTCAAAATTTAATTTTCAAAATTCAAACAGAATATTTAAAGCTCGTATTAATTGAAAATAATCTAGTAATATTATTTTCCAATTGAGCCACATACACCAAAGAAAATTATTTATTTCTCTGCCAATGTTGTCACGTAACGGCTCCTTGAGTCCTCGACTATACTAATTGAACTGATATCTTCTGCGACAGAGAGATTCATTGGATCATCCCCGCTCGCTCCCGCTCTCTCTGGCTTCGATCTCCTCTCTTCCTTGCGCGACCGAACAGGCGTTCGATTCACGATCCCCTTTCGCTCGAAACCCTCACTCTCCCTCGCGACCAAAGACTGAAATCCTTACCTTCTCGCTCGACCTGCTCACCACCAAAACCCTAGCTCTCGACGCTACCATTCCTCGCTCACGCCTTCTGATAGGTTTGAAGCCCTCTTTCTCTCCTTCTCTGTTCTTCAGCATTTGGAAGTAAGAATCTTACCGCTTTCTTCTTTAATTTATTTGGGAAGTACCTCATGCAATAAGAGGTGTTCATTTGCTCTTGATTTAATTAAGAGGAACCTTCTTTTCTTATCGTCTGAGATGTGATTTATCGGCTCGCCATTTGAATGGTTCAAGATGCTTACCATGATGTTCTTTTTAAAAAAAAAAAATCTGAAAATACAGTGGTCTTTTAGAGGAACCTGGAAGTTATTTTGGTATTTTTTTGCTTGTGAAAATCTAAAAGGTTGATGCTTGCAAAACTTTGGATCCTCTATGAAAAACATGTACATGGGGAAAACTTGATACACCTGTCACTGAAAATGCTTCATTTCTGTTTCCTAAACTTAGACATTTCGAATCTTAAACTTTGAATAAATTTTACCCTGTTATCAAAATTGGTGTTGTTCAATATATTATAATTGGGATGCATATTGCGATGGAGAGGTGTATGCGATGGAGAGGTGTAAATTGGGCTTGCCATTGTAAGCCGCTTCCAGATGGCAGTTTGGGTTGTGCTGAGGAATGTTTAGGCCATATGCTCAATATTGAGTGTGTAAAGGGAAACCTGCCCATGTGGGAAGCTATTTTCGGATTGGCATTTTCATTTTGTGCTTAAGGATGCTGACCTTTTACTGGAATCTGACCCGTTGTGAACCCCGTTGTGAAAAAGGAGAGATCTGTAACAAGGAGAGATCTGTAGCTTTGAAAACTATGGAGGATGGGCAAGTCATGCTTTATTCCAAATCTGTTAATGTAAAGGAAGCTAATATTCCTTACCCGGTTGCCTTTTTTTTACAAGAAAGTGAAGGTGAACTCTGTTTTCCTTAGGTATTCAATTGCAATTTTTGACTCGGTATTACTGTTATTTGGAGGGAATATTTGCAGGGGTTGGACATACAGATACAGGTGAATTAAGTGCTGTGTATGCAATTTACATATACTTATTTCAACATAAGTTGAGGGGATGTGCAAATTCGATTCGAGAAACATGCGAAATCATGCGAAATGGGGAATGTTTCGGAATGACATAAATGTTGTTTTGAATCTCATAAACTCGCGGTGTTGGAAGAGTAAATTGCTGTTTTGTTTGCCCTGTAATTCAAGTCTTAGGAGAGAGCTGTTTGGGTGTTGAAATTATGGTTTGGGCTGCTGTAGGTAGCTTACAAGTGCTGCAAATTACTGTTTGGAGGTGATAAAAATGCCGTGAGATCTTTTGGAGAGCTGTGAGAGTTGTTTGGGTGCTGAAATTATGGTTTGGACTGCTGTAGCTTACAAGTGCTGCGAATCATTGTTGGTAGGTGTTTAAAATGCTGTGAGAACTTTTGGAGTGTTGTGAGAGCTGTTTAGAGTGTTGTTTAGAAATGTAGGTGTTGTATGGGCTAACATGGTATTATTTTGAACATAGTTAAGTGTTGTTTGGGGCATTTCGTGGGCTAATTTTGACATGATTTCGACATCATTTGGGCACATTTTGGCACTATTTCGGGGCTGATTTTGAGAGTTTTTTCTACTGTTTTGGGGCTGATTTTGATAGCTCTATTTACTATTTTGGTGCTGGATTTGGAGAGCTTTATTTACTGTTTTGGGGTTGGATTTGGAGAGCTTTGTTTACTGTTTTGGGCTGGATTTGGGGAGTTTTATGTACTGTTTTGGGTTTCACTTGATTATTATTTAAACACTTTTATGTTGACCCACCTACCTTTTTTTCCCCTCTCACTGGTTTTGGAAGCGGGCCAACCTCCTTTAGTTTTTTTATTTTTACATGGTTAAGTCAAAAAATGAAAATTTCTGATTTAATTACTTGGAAGACACTTAGAAATATTTGAGGATTAGTTGGAAAACACTTAATTGATGGTAGAATACTTTAAATCACTTTAAGCACAAGTTAAAGTATAGGCTTCTTAGATTTTAGGAGCACGCCCTAGGTGAGAGCCCATCTACCTAATTCTCAGCGTAGACTTCTTAGATTTTAGGAGCACACCCTAGGTGAGAGTCCATCTACCTAATTCTCAGCATATGCTTTCTAGATTTTAGAAGCACACTCTAGGCGAGAGCCCATCTACCTAATTCTCAGTGTAGGTTTTCTAGATTTTAGGAGCACACCTTAGGTGAGAGTTCATTCACCTAATTTTTCAGTGTAGACTTTCTAGATTTTAGGAGCACACCCTAGGTGAGCGTTCATTCGTCTAATTTTCGAATAAATAATGAAACTAGGTACTTGAGCTTGATTTACAAACTGATTAAGACACTAGACATGAGGATGCACCGGATGTGGTTCACGACTTGATTAAATCAAACAGTGAAATTCCTGCAATGACTTGATCTATAGTGAAACCCAGTGCACTAGGATTTGAGCTTGTATATTACACTCAAATCTTTATGACAATTGAGAACATTTGTTAATGCCACATATAGACCACCGAACTAGGATAAGTCTAGGGTCTAAGTGGCGAGGGCAATGACGACATTGCTTATGTGTGCTTAAACAAGGGATACAAAGTGAGATTATTAGAATAATATCTCCTACCTCAATGATCTTCAATAAAAAAAAGGAAAAGACCGATGATACTATTCACCGACTTTTGGTGGGATTTTTGCCCCCGACACTATTAGGTTGCCAGTAGTCCTGACACGATTAGAATGATTAGCCTGTTGACTATACGACTTTACAAAATATTTACCAAAATAAAACAAAAATCTCTTTTGCATGTTAAAAAAAACTTTGCATAAAATAAAACTTAAACAACAGCTTTTGCATTAAAATCAAAGAACCCACAAAGATAAGAGGACTCTAAAATAATTCGTTTCTAAAATTGTAAAAGCGTAAATCCTCTTATTGGGATTATTATGCAAAATTGTGGGTTATTATGAAATATTGTAAAAGCGTACAACTTTTACAGTTTTCAAAGTTTAGTCACATTCACACATTGGGTTAAAGTTTAGTCACTGAGGTTCTTTGAAAACAAAATATTCCCATGCTCCAAAAATCAGTTTTCAAAGGCAAATATGCAATTATTATGTTCACCATACTTTGTCCCGAACAATAAAATTGACAGGATTAAACACCTAAATAACATTGTTTCTAAAATTCATTCACACATTAGGATAGTTTGGAAAGTCACTGAGGTTTTTTCCTTAGAATCTGTGACTTCCTCTACCTTCTTTTTTTGGACTATTGAAAAATAACTGTTCCTATTTGAGCCACTTCTACTTGCCTTTCCATGTATTAACGTGAAAACCTAAACCTCGAATTCTTGAAGACTAGTACCTCTGATCATTATCGAGAGTTTTCTCAAGTGACTCCAATTATTTGGGATGTAATTAACTATAGGGGCTTGCCTTTATAAGGAACTTGAAACGCAGGTAAAATAAATCTTATTTAATCTTTGTATTAAATAGGGGAACTTATCGGTCACACATAAAAGGTTCGCATACCAAACGGATGTCACAAATCTCTTAGTTCGCAGGATTGGGTCTATCGCTGAGGTATATACTTATCTTTCAGGAGGGTGTAGTACTCGCGGTATCAGACACAATTATGCAAACTATTGGACAAATATTGGACATGCAAACTATTGGACAAATGAGATCCATTTGGTCTCATTTTTAAAAAAAAATTAAAACAATACTTTTAAATCCTAAACTATATATCTCTATATTTAAATTAAATTTCAAAATAAAAAAGTTGACCGACAATGTGTCATACTTTAAAATCATGGAGAGTGTAATTGAACATAGATTAAGACACATTACAAAGATTTCTCATAATCAATTTAGATTTATGCAGGGCAGGTCTACTGTGGAAGCTATACTTTTATTGAGAGGCTTGATGGAGAAGTTCAGAGATAATAAGATGGATCTAAATATGATTTTTATTGATTTAGAAAAAGTTTACGATAAGGTTCCAAGAGATATCCTCCTACCAAGTCAAATCGTCACTTGCAGACCCCCATTTTTTGTTGTATGCTGCATAAGAGACCATCTACGTGTATGTCTTGGAATCCAAACCTCATGTTTGGCTTTGTCGAAATCACAATGAACTCCACCATCGAACCTTCTTCTAACTGTGTACTTGATTCCGTCGAAGGATCGACACCGACCTCAATCCCTTTGCAGATCGGAGGCTCGGAAAACCACATGAACTTCCTGATCAGTACTCATAAACTTAATGACTTTAATTTTCTCTTATTGTCCCAAGTCGTGTCATTGTTTGTCAAAGGACGAGGAATGTTCGGCTATCTTATTGGGATATTTTGTGAACCTTTGAAAACTGATCCGACGTTTGGAGCATGGGAAGTGGAGAATTCCATCATTAAGTCCTGACCGATCAATTATGTGGAGACCATGACTGGCCTTTCATATTTATTTCTTCCGTTCGCAAGTGCAGTTTGGATGACAGTTTGGGATACTTACTCGAAAGCAGGAAACTAAGACCAACTTTATAAGGTTTACAAGAATATCCATGAAACAGAATAGGGATCAACGATCGTGACCCAGTACTATAATGACTTGATGGTCTTATGGATGGAATGTGATCTCTACTACGACTACACATGAGACTCTCAAACTATTATTCCCTTCTTCCAGAAAATTGTGTGAAAGAATCGTGTGTTCCAATTCGTGACGTGTCTAAACAAGGATCTCGACGAAGTCCGGGGTCGTATTCTTGGTCGAGATCCCCTTCCTTCAACTTGTGCTGCATTCACCGAGCTACGCCGCGAATAAAACCGGAGACTTGTCATGCTTGACACTTACACTACATTAGCCAAACCGTCCACCTTGGCCTCTAATTGTGCTCAACCCTCCCCGACATCATCACGGGTCAACCACTCCACTTGTGTTTACTGCCACAAAGCCAATCATACCCGTGACAAGTGTTGGAAACTCAATGAGAAATCAACGAATAAAACTTCAACCAAATCCTTCGTTGCTAAGGGTCTTGCTATGACCTCAGAAGCCATGATAGTATAGCCGGCTCCCATCCAGAACATCCCGGAATCACAGACTCTGTTAAGAGTCAAATGGAGCACTTGATCAAACTACTTGGATCTAGTCAGTTTTCTTCTAGCCCATCGACCCCCCATGTTCGTTAAGGTAACATTTCGATGACACTCATTGTTTTTGCTTCTTCTAATTCGTGGATTATTGATTCAGGTTTCTGTTGACCTCATTTTTAGTGAGGTCTTAGTCTTCTACTCTTAGAACCTAGAATCTAGCCTTAGGAGTTTCTTGTTGATCATCCTAGCGGACTAGCAATGGAGCCCACCTCCCGTAGAACTTCAAGCCACTTCTTGACTCATTTTTGTGAAGAACTCGCATGAGTGGTTCGAAGCACTCAACTTTTAGTTGCAAGGGCTAAGGACCAACATGTAGAGGGCCCGAAATTGAGTTCCTATAGGATCAAATAGCCATAGGTGAACCCTTTTGTGACTCGATTATTCGTGAACGCCGCATTTCACGCACTCACTGCATCACACACAATTTTGGCTTAAATTGACTCGCCCGTCGGCAAACTCGTCCGGACGACCCCGGATAACGAAACGGCCCGCGCTAACGCGTCCGGAACGTCGACTTTAGCTAGAAAGGACACCCATATTGCTATGATTTCGCGAGCGACTAGCACGGACGGATATCGATGCACGTTTTTTTTTTATTATTTTTAATTTGCGGGGCGCGGGCCCAAACTCAACTCAGGTTCGATTTGGGCTGGACTCGGGCAGAACAAGAATTAAATATTTTGAATTTTAAATTTCTGAATTTGAAATGTGACATTTAATCTCTATTTTAATGGAGAGTTAGGATTTTCCAATTAAAGGGCTGCGTGAATGGAAACAAATTAATTCCCCGCCAATCCTTCAGGTAACGGCTCCCCCCAAATTTTTAATATAATAATTTTGTTTTTCCCCTTCCAACAGAGG
>NW_018164645.1:2882151-2883460 GCF_001263595.1 Phalaenopsis equestris
GATATTCGAATTCATATAGAAGCTATTTGGGTGTTATAGGTGCTGTTAGGGGATTATACAACTGTTGTTTGGTGGTGAACAAGTGTTGTTTGATTTTTCAAATTGCTGTTTGGGGTTCTTAGGAAGCTATACAAGTGATGTTTAGGGGTTATTTTGAGACTGGTTCAGACTAGTTTCACTGCAGTTTTCGGGGCTTTAAATTTATTTATTTTTTTTTTAGGGAGACTGTCACTGTTTTGGGCTAGTTTTTCTAGCTAATTTTGTAACATTTAAAATTAGTGTTTTGGACTTATATGAGAGCTATTTGGGAATTTTAAAATTGTTGTTTGGAGCATTTTAAATGTGGTGTTTGAGGCTTTTAAAAGTGTTGATTTGGAAACTTTAAAAGTTGTTATTTTGGGCCTCTCAAAACATTGTCTTGGAGTAGACTTAAACACTCTTCTTGAGGGTCGATTTAATTACAACATTGAAAGGATTTAAACCTTTTTTTAGGCCGATTCACTTGCTTTTCCCCCGCTTTGGCTTTGCTAGTTTCGGAAGTGGGCCGACCTTATCCTTTCTTTTATTTTTTTATTTTTTTTTTTTTACATGGTGTCATAAAAAATGGGAACTTCTGATTCAATTAGTTGGAAAATACTTATTTGAGGGTTAAATGTCTTAAATCACTTTAAACACAAGTTAAAACATAGGCTTCTAGATTTTTAGGAGCACACCCTAGGTGAGAGTCCATTCACCTAATTCTTAACATAGGCTTCCTAGATTTTAGGAGCACACCTTAGGTGAGAGTCCATCCACCTAATTCTCAGCATAACATCCAAGGTCTTAGGAGCATACCCTAGGTAAGAGTTCATTCACTTAATCCTTAAATGCACAATGAAACTAGACACTTGACCCTAATTCACAAACTGATCAAGACACTAGACACCAGGATGCACCGAGTCATGACCCGTGCTTCCTTAATCAAATCAACAGTGAAATTCCCTCAATGACTTAACCTACAATGAAACCCAATGCATCGGGATTTGAGCTTGAATATTACACTTAAATCCTTCTGACAATTGGGGAAATTTCTTAACGCCACATATGGATCATCGGACTAGTATGAGTCTAGAGTCTAAGTGGCGAGGGCGATGACGACATTGCTTATGCGTGCTTAAACGAGGGATACGAAGTGAAATCATTAGAATAGTATCTCCAACCTCAAGGATCTTCAATAAGGGAGAGGGAATGACCTATGATACTATTCGCCGATTCTTGGTGGGATCGTTGCCCCGACACTTTTAGGTTGTCAGTAGTTCTAGCACGATTA
>NW_018164645.1:2884715-2912843 GCF_001263595.1 Phalaenopsis equestris
TTTACCTCGGATCAGTGACATCCCCTACCTTCTCCTTCCTTTGGACTCCTGAAAATAAGTGTTCCTCATTGTGCCATTCCCATTTGGTTTTCCTCATCCTACCTTGAAAACCTGAACCTTGAATTCTTGAAGACTAGAACCATTGATCATTATCGAGAGTTTTCTCAAGTGACTCCCGTCATTTGGGATGTAATTAACTATAGGGGCTTGCCTCTATAGGGAACTTGGAACCCAGGTAAAATAAACCCTATTTAATTTTTGTATTAAATAGGGGAATTTGTCGGTCATATATAAAAGGTTCGCAGACCAAACGGATGTCACAAATCTCTTAGTTTGCAGGATTGGGTCTATCGCTGAGGTCTACACTTATCTCTCGGGAAGGTGTAGTATTCGCGGTATCAGACACGATTATGCAAACTATCAGACTAATGAGATCCATTTGGTCTCATTTTTCAAAAATTAAAACATACTACTTTTAAAACTCAAACTATATATCCTTTATATTTAAATTAAATCTCAAAAATTATTTTCATATATCATATTTTTCAAAATTAAATCTAATCGAAAAAAAAGTTGACCGACAGTTTCACATACCATATGACCAGATGATCTCATGCCTTCTCGACATATTCTCCATGCTCTGGGAGAGATGTCATTAAAATTGTTGACAGGTCTTGTAATTCTATTGTGGGTAAAGGTTTTGTTGTTTTGTGTTACATGTATTTGATGTTTACTACTAAAAAATTATCTAGTTTTAAAATGTGAGATTTGTCAGTCAGCTAAACATTATCGAGTAACATATTCACCATACTCTTATATTCCTTCAACTCTTTTTTTCACTGATTCATAGTGACTTATACACCAATCAATGATGGTTCCTTACCTTGATTGATGATCACAATCGAATGACATGGGTATATATCTTAAAAGGCAAATCTGAAGCTGCTGTCACCTTCAAAAATTCCCATTCCTACATTTTGACCAAATTCAAGGCATCAATTCAAGTCTTTCGGATTGACAACGATCATGAATTTTTTATTTCTATATTAGGGGATTTTTTTGTATGTAAGAATATCCTCCATCACAGCTCCTGTACAGATACTTCTCAACAAAATGAGGTAGCTTGAGTGAAAAAACTGACACCTTCTAATAGTTGCCCGTTCCATTATGTTAGAGCCAGAGATGTTCGGACCCTACATGAGAAGGAAAGTATCTGCTAAACGAAACACCAAGTATCAGAAGCAAGCTAATAAATCCAAAGTAGTTATGTTTTTTTACGAGTTTGACTTGGTATGGATCAAACTGAAGAAGCATTTTCATGCAGATTCACAAGCCTAGAGCTGACGACTCATTTATGATTTTTAAGAAGATTAATGATAATCCATATAAGATTGATCTACCGGGAGACTGAAATATTTCTGTTACTTTTAATATAAATGACTTGTCTTCATACTACGAGGAGTTAGATGCTTCCAGAGGAGAAGGAGAAGCTTGTCATACTTGGAGAGAGTGACCCTGAGTGGAGAGAGTGACAAAATCAGGGTAGGATTTTGTCCGGGAGTTCTATAGAGGGACTTTTCTACTTGGGTTGTTATTTCCAGGCTTGTAGGTCCTTTTTTATATAATTAAGGTATTCCTACAAAGTGACTATTTATATGTTATTCTTTCCATTTTTTTGGGATTTTTACTTTGATTTATGCATTAAAGATTGTTTTTCTCTAATTTTCTCTATTGGAGTTTTGTATGCTTTGATTTTGCTCAAGTGATGTGCCCATAACTTGATTGGATCAAGATGGTGATAGCTGCTAAACATCTGAAGATCTTCCTCTCCAAACTTGCTTCCAAGTGCTTTGACTGCAGAATCCTACTGGTTTCCTCCAACCGGGCCACTATCTTGTCGTCAGTTCCGTATTTTAGACGCCTTCACTCCTCTGTCACCCGTTGCCTATTCTTGATCTTTCCACCCATCTAGGAACCCTAGATATGTGTCATTCAAGCATGTTTTCCAAGTTTGTTGGTTGCACTCTACTTGATGATCTTTTCTCTAACAACAATAGGCACAGTAGCCGTTGTCAAGTTTTCAACTTAGCACATTCAATGAGAATGACATTATGAGAACTTTCAGTAGAAACAATCGTTGGGGAACAATTTGAATAGAATGCCTTAGAGGGGACCTTCAATTCATTATGTTCGTTAAGAAAAGCATCACTTTAGGATTGGCATTAGCATTCCTAAAAAGACTCGCTTGAATCTCCTTTTGTAGAAAACAAAAAGCATTCTCTAAGAGTTCCAATTTAAAAAGAAATTAAGATGTACAAAGGATCTACTTGGCCTCTCACCTTTGACTTTAAATGCTAGATCTCTTTTTTATGCACATGTACCCTGCACATGTACCCAAAAAAAAAAAAAATCAATAGTGTGTTTTTTCTTTATGAATTGGATATACTTGACCATGAAGAGCCACATATGATGACATTCTACTTTAAAAGTTCTGTCATTCTTGTCTCAATCAGCAACTCAAGCAATTAAAAAAAACTTCATTTTTTTATCCTTTATTTCAATTTCTATTCCAAGAAGTTTGATATAATTGGAAGAAAAAAAAAACTTATTTGAAGTTATTCTTTGCGAACACATACATGAACTTGACACATCATTTAATCTTATGCTCTAAAAAAAAAAAAGTAATGAATGAGACAATGGTGGCAATTGATTTCGACGCATATGTGCAGGATCGAACCATAGACAGTAAGGATATCCATGATCCCTGGAAGGAAGAAAGGAGCTTGTAGTCCTAGTCAAAATTGATCATTGTAAAAAACCACGCACTCGCCCACAACTACTTCTTTCATCATGAAACTTCCCAACCTACATCATATGCCTTACCCAAAAACATATTTTTGCTTCCATTTATGAATTAAGCCAACTTCAAATATGTTTTACGAAGTGATCATGACTATTGATCAAATCAACAACCATCTTTCACAAAGAAGATTAGAATAAGGTACTAGAAAAGATGTATTTGAGATGAGTCTAGTGGTCGGGAATATGTAAAAGAATCCTTTTCAATCTTAAAGAATATTATAAAAAAATGTTCAAATTCCTTAAATCACCTTAGTCACATTCATGGGTCACTTTTATCTTTTTGAATCTTAAATAAATAAAAATAGAAAATGATATCTTTATTATTTGTTGCAGACATTTTCATCATTTTAGGAAATTCAGATAACGCTCTATCCGTTAAAGAATATTATAAAAAAATGTTCAAATTCCTTAAATCACCTCAGTCACATTCATGGGTCACTTTTATCTTTTTGAATCTTAAATAAATAAAAATAGAAAATGATATCTTTATTATTTGTTGCAGACATTTTCATCATTTTAGGAAATTCAGATAACGCTCTATCCGTTAAAGAATATTATAAAAAAATGTTCAAATTCCTTAAATCACCTCAGTCACATTCATGGGTCACTTTTATCTTTTTGAATCTTAAATAAATAAAAATTAAAAATGATATCTTTATTATTTGTTGCAGACATTTTCATCATTTTAGGAAATTCAAATAATGCTCTATCCGTTGACTAAGGATTTTTATGAGAATTGACTTGACAATACAGGATGACTCGTTGAACGAAAGACTTAATGCACCATGATCATGCTAAAAATAACAAAATAATAAAGTGAGGTAATTCTAACTTTATTTTCATTTCAAATAGAAGCAACAAGAAAATATAATCTTAATAAAGTAAAATTTTGATTATGATAAACTACACCAAAAAAGAGAAAATACTAATAAAATTAAGAAAAATGAAACATTTTCTTAAAATTTATTTCCTGCAAGATACATCGAATGATTAATTTTCATAAGAATTGCTTGAAAATGTTGTCACATTTCTATACTCATATTGCAAAAGCTTCCCAACTCCAACCATAAATATAGCATAAAGGGGGTCTAGAGCCATCTATTGGGAATTTTTTCACATCAAACCAAATGATTTGTAAAGAACTCTCCACCCATTAAGAACTAAATCGATTGAGAAGATTCAATAAATTTTCTCATCAAGGCAACATCAATCTTTGTTGCATCTATTTTTTGGTGCATTTCTCTGTTGAATTCATTAGAATAAAATGGCTGGATGACTACTTAGGTTCTCAAATTTTTTATAAAAGTTATTGACTTGTATTCACTTGGTTTCTCCATAGACTTTGAGCAAGGTTCCTTATCTAATAATCTTAATGTTTTTAACATCAACTTAAAAAGAAGTAAAAATATCCTCCAATGATTTGATTTCAATAATAATTCTTCAAATTGCTTGATTGTAATTATTTTTCTTATCTCGTCGGTTGAGCCATTTTCTTAAGAACCTCTTTAAGTTTGAGCTTGAACTTGCTCTTTGTTAGTGGCAACTTGTAAAGTTAAATTTTGATAATTATGATGTTGCAACTCATAAAGTTTAGATTTGATCATTATGATGACCAATTTTATCTATCTCCCTATTGATTTGATGATTCTCACTCTCCTTTAATAGTGACTTCCGACTTCGTTTATAATGACATCACTAATAAAAACTCAGTGCTTAGTATTAGGGTCTTCGTTTTGTCCTTTCTCAGTGACTTAGGTAATCTCAGTTGCTTACCTTTGTTGAAGTCACGTATGCACAAAAGGATTATTGAAATTTTGATGAAAAGCAAATTGTTAAAAAGCATGAGAATTTGCACGAGGATCTCCAATCTTTAAATCACGTGACATCTATTCAACTCTGAAAGCCATTTGAGTTGAGAGTATACAAGCGAATGCTAATTATCCCTTTATAAGAAAGCAACACATATATTCTTGCCTCTTGAATAGCCTCCAAGAGATATCTTATTGAAAACTAATGATAACTTCTCTAATTTCACTAATAGGCATTTTAACATCATCAAATATAGTGGCTAAAATATTCTAAGAAGCTATATTCCTTTTAGCATCCTTATTGGCATTCTTTGGGGCTTTTCCCTTTGTGGTGTACTCAAGGTAGTCTCCTCTGCCCTAGTCAATAACTTCTTTAATTACCTATATCGTCTTTGTTTTTATTTCTTGGAGGCAGCTCTGGTAACATTTCAATATTGTACTTTTCAAGTTCTCCAACATTTGACTTTCTACGCTTTCTTACGAATATGGTGATCATTTTGAGATCAAATGTTGATCAAGCCTCTTTGTTTTGCTAGAACAACTAACTATAACTTGGGTGGAACATGGGAGGCCAAAACCTAAGAACTACAATAACAATAACAAGCCTTTATCCCATTAGGTGGGGTCGGCTTCATGAATCCTTTTTCTCCATTGCGTCCTATTGAGTGTCATATTTTCATTTAATTCTAATAAATTAAGTTTATTTTTATACAATATGTCCAAGTCTTCATAGGTCTAGTCTTCAAAGGCTTATCTTTGCCATTCTTAACATAAGTCAAATTTAAAACATTTATTCTCCTAACCGAATCATCAGATGGACGACGTTTAATGTGACCACACCATCTAAGACGACTCTCTCTAAATTTATCTGTCATTGGGGCTACACCAACCATATCACGTAAATATTCATTTCACATTTTGTCTCTAATTGTCAAGCCACTCATCCACATAAGCTTAACTTAATTTTATACTTCTCTTTTAAAGGCCAACATTTTGCGCCATAGAACGTTGCAGGTCTCACCACTATCTTATTAAATTTCCTTTCAGTCTAAGCAGTAATTTTCAATCACACAATAGGCCAGAAGCATTCCTTCATTTCACCCAACCATCTTGAATTTTACTAATAACATCCCCATTTATATCACCATCACTTTGAACAATAGACCCGAGATATCTAAAGCGTTCACACCTTTTAATGAGTTGATCACCCATAATTAAATCTCTACCAATAAAGTTACCACTAATAAAATTACATTCCATGTATTCAGTTTTAGCCCTACTCAAACGAAGGCCTTTGGACTCCAATGTATACCTTCATAAATCAAATTTTTCCTAAACACTTTCTCTGATTTTATCCACAAGAAGGATATCATCAACGAAAAACATACACCAAGGTGCATCCTCCTGTCAATTGTCTAGTAAAAGCATCCATAACTAAAGCAAACATATATGGGGTTAAAGATGATCCTTGATGGAATCCGATTGAAATAGAAAAATATTTGGTCAATCCTCCATATATTCAAACACAAGTAACAACTCTAGTATACATATCTTTAATGACTTGAATATAAGTCATATCAACACCTTTCTTTTCTAGAACTCTCCAAAAAATTTCTCTTGGAACCTTATTGTAAGCTTTTTGTTAATCATTAAAAATTATATGTAGATTCTCCTTGTTCTCTTTGTACTTCTCCATCAAGCCTCTAAATAAATGTATAACTTCCATGGTAGACGTGCCCGTCGCAAAGCCAAAGTGATTATGAGAATTCTTTGTAACACGTCTTAACCTATATTCAATTACCCTCTGTGGGCTCTAAAAATTCAGAACCGCTCCTCAAGAGACTCTCTGCATTTTATTTCTATTTTTGTTTCGTGGTCTCCCATAGGTGCGCACAAATCCCTATGGTTAATTACCCATCCCGATAACAGAAGAGCACTTTTGATTAAGGCTAGTTATTAAGAATTGAATATTTAACATATAATAGCAGCAAATTTAGGATTTAAATCATAGAATTCACCACTTGAGGTCTAAAGCGAATTATGAGGGAATGAAGACGAAAATTGATCAATATCTCATAGTTCCGTTATCCTGAGTCGTCATGGTCCCTGATCTACTTAGTCAGAAGAGGTAGTCGACCTAACCTGATAGAAATATTATTATCAACAACTATGAGTTATGTCGTCCAAGATATTCTTGTAGATATGGGGTGGATGTTTAAGGGGACAAATTTTAGTCAATTTTAGCTAACAGAATATTTTATATCAATTGATTATACCCTCATGATTTAAAACTCAAAGGGTAGAAAGTCATTGGGAAACATACGGATTCCGGTAATGACCGTAATATAATGGTGTCATTTGATGACAAGCCCTGGTCAGAGGGCTTTGGTCGCAAGTGCTATTTTGTCGTAAGTGTTATTTTGTGGTATCATTTAGTGACATAAACCACGCAGATAGAAGACTTAGGTCACGTCTTTGCAATGACTTTAATTGTAAATATAGGGATGCATTTAATATGACAATAGCTCTTTGTGAGCTGTAGTTAGTCCGAAATTTGTCACCATTGATAAATTGTTGCAGATGATTGATGAGTTTTCTTTTAAGCCATTTAAGTGATTGAATTGTACTTGGATATTTTAATTGATTATTTTAAAAGTCCTAATTTGTAATATTGACCCTCCAATTGAAATCTTCGATTAATAAGACCATCATCGAACTATTTAAGCATTTAAAACTTTTATATTTGAAGTGGGTGTATTTAGTTTCATTGTTTAAAACCTTTTTTTAGAATATAAGTCCTATCAACTCCTATCCTTGTAAATAGGTGGATCATACTAGGTAATTTGGACTTATAAATTTTTATCTTTAGGATTTTGACATTCTTTTCAAAATTACCAAACTCGTCAACTCCAGTCCTTACGAGGAGGAGGATCGAATTAGTGGTGTGGGACATATAACCTTATCCTATAGACAAAGTGACCTGATTAGCTCGCGCAACATTCTCAAACCTAATGTGTGAATATTCAACACATTGGTTGGAGCACATGCAGACCTTTTTATTTCATACATTTGAATAACTTGAAGAATTTGGAGAATTTGAATACTTGTGCTACCTTTAAATCATGACTATGATTTGCAATATAGAACAAGAGATTTTGAAGTCACGTACTTGACTTTTATCTATATGAATCTCTTAAAGCATACACAATTTAAGATAGTACAAACCGAGTTTCAAAATATTTTCATATATTCTAAATCACTGTATTTGACTTAGAAATAACATGAAGCTTATATAGGCTTTAAAGACCTTTAGCCATTTTAAAACTATAAACTTTTATCTGGAAATTTTCACATGCAATGTTTCATCTTCAGGCTTTAAAAGGGATCACCTTCCGTTCGCTACCAAGAGTATTGTGAATCTGGTGGCGAAATTTAAATGTTAATTCTTTATTTTAGGCTCTAAAAGGGATCACCTTCCGTTCGCTTCCAATTGTATTGTGAATCCGGTGACAAAATTGAAATGTTAATTCTTCATTTCAACATTTAAAAATAGCATGTGGTTTAAATATACCCCCAATTTATGATATTTAACATTTAATTCAATTTTTTCAGCCCCTCTAAAGTTAGTCCCAATTTTTGTTTTCAAATAGACCACATAAAGATTCATTTCCATCAGTATGTATATTTTATTTAATCATCCTCAAGTATGATCAAATTTGAAGCCAAGGTGTGAAGTTTATTTATATCAGTTGACGAGTCATTCAATTTTTCATGACTCTTATGCAAGTCTTAAACACATTTAATTTATGCTCTTGAAATGACTTCAACTATAGCTTAGGTTTTATTCTATATATTGTAACATGCATTTTATTTTCATTTTATGACATTTTTAAAGTCTAAAGAGTCCATATTTTTGTATAATTTACAAGTCTAAATTCTCCCAAAATTTTGGCAACCTCCCGGCGTCGTCCCTGGTTAGGAGGTTGGATCGGCGTGTGTGTCTGTTCAGTTGTTTATAAGACGTGTTGGTCAGTGTCGTGAGACACTGCGACCAAAAAAGATCTTCTAATCCACCAGTCTATGAGATGCATGTCGATCTTCATTTTTCTTGTATAAAAAAGTAAAGCTAGCCTGATTTCACTGCATTTATATATTTTTGAGCTTTGATGGTGTTGACATTGACAATCGGCGACGACAAAATAAAACAATATTACAACACATTTTTTTTATGATACACAGTAATAAAATAAAATAAGAATGCAACATAGACATTAAAATGGCTCAAGTGGGGGCGCTCAGTTAGGCATAAGGTGATCGGGTCGACAAGGAAAAAGGGTACCCTCTCACTCTCTCTTTCTCTCTCCCTCTCTACCCATCATTTCTCTTTCTGTCTCTCTTTCTTTTTCTCCCTTTCTCCCTCTCTCTTTTTCTCATTCTACCCCTCTTTCTCTCTTTCTTTATTCTCCATTGGGTTATCCTTAGATCCTACTGATTTTCCACCCTGGGTTTTCTTTAAAGTTTCATAAACTTTTTTTTACCAATGTGATAGGAAAAATAAAATATCTTATTATTATTAACGATATTAAGATGACTAAGGTCGATCACATTTTCAGAAACTTCATTGAAGGGTTTATCAAAATAACTCGCCCACCTATGTTGAATTTCTTTTTCCTAAGAAAATCATTTTTTGATTTTCATTTTTAATACATTTCACTTTAGTTAAATTTTTACTTTTCTTTTGTCCTTGTTTGGCTAGTTTATAAATATATTTTTCACCATCTTTGATATCTAATCTATTATAAATATCACTAAAAATAGAATTTGTAATGTCACAAATTGTTCTCTTAAACTATATACAGGTCTCTTTATATTTTTTTCGGTTCTCTAAGCTTTTACATTTAAACTATTTTTCATAACACAAATTCTTAAATTTTATCTTGCACGTTACTGTTCCATCACCACTTATTTTTATTTATAGAATTTTTTTTTTTGATTCTCCAAGTACATATTTTGCCAATTGTTTAATAGTGTTTGTTATTTATCCTACATAGAATTGACTTTCATGAATATTCTAAATCTTGAAATCTTAAAGATTTCTCATAAAAAAATTTTATTTGCCTTTTAGATGCCCACATTTAATTCTATGACAAAGATTTCTAATACTCTTAATCTTGCAACTCTTCGTCTTAAAATTTAGAATTAATAATCATTGTTGAGTATTTAAATTCTCACTTGGAATGACCTTACAATCTTTACATTATCGACGATCTCTTCTTATAAGAAAATGATTAATTTGTGTTTTATTAGATTTATTCTTATAAGTAATAATATGCTCATCTTTTTTCATAAATAAAGTTTTAGCAATTACAAAATCATAAGCTAAAGCATAATCTAATATGACTTTACATTCTTCATTAATTACTCTAAAATCGTAGCCATCATGAATATTTTTAAATTCTTCTACGACCATTAACATGCCCATTTAAATCTCCTCCAGTAAAAATTCATTCTTCAATTGGTATTATTTGTACTAATTTTTCTAGGCCATTGCAGAATTTTTCTTTAGAACCTATATGTAAACCTACTTGAGGAGCATAAGAATTTATAATATTAAAAATCTTAGTATCAACATCAATCTTAAGGGCTACAATCCTATCTCTAATTCTAATAGAAATAATAGTTTTAAGACTTGCTAAAACATTATTGTTCGATTGGACTTTACAAAAAAATTGCAATAGGAACTCTTATGAAGCAGTTGCCTTAGCTCAGGAAGACTCCTCATCATTTTCTGTATTCCTCTTGCTAGAAGAAACTAAGGGAGCAACAAGGAATCTAACAAGAAGAAAACAATCCGGTGTTTAATTGCTATCCCCAAATTGAGAAGCTTATTTCCTCTTTTTAGCGGAATAACTAGCAGCTTCAATTTTCCTTTGCAAACTTGATAGTGTCCTTTAACAGCCTACATAATCTGATGGAAAAAACCTTTGCAGCCATTGGAGAAGGATTGGGGAGTCTAGGCATAAATCATGGTGCAGTCACGATTACTTCTCTGTCACCATTCTCCGAATTCAAGAAAGTCTCCCCAGACCAGTATACAACCTAAAATAAAACTCACAATAACTCCCATCTACACAAGGGAAGGTTGTTTGAATAGTTTAAGCCCCATTAAACATTATAGAACGCTTATTTACAAATTCATCCCTTGTCGGCTATTTTTTTTGAAAATAAGATTTTAAAATTTAAATTTAATATAATATATATAATGTAATTTTAATTTTGTGAAAATGATATATTTTTTTATTTTGGAAAATGATGAGACCGGATAGACCTCATATATCTAATAGTTTAAATAGCTGAGCACGATACCATAAATTATATCATCTCGAAGGATGAACATATTATTTATTGGTAGAGTAGACTTAAATATCTAAACTTAAAAGTTTATGACTCTATTTTGGTCCGTGAAATTTATAGCCGACAAATTCCTCTATTTAATACACAGATTAGATAGGGTTTAGATTAATCTGGATTCTTAATTCTCTATAGAGGCAAGCCTCTATATTTAATTACATCTTAGACAACTGAAGTCACCTAAGAAAACTCTCGATTAAGATCAATGTTTCATCTTCAAGGATTCAACGTTTAAGTTTTCACGATTGTTTATAGGAAAAATCAAATGAGATAGGTTCAAATGAGAACATTTATTTCCGGAATCTAAAGAAGTGAAAAGTAGGAGATGTCGAAGATACCGAAGAAGCTCCAGTGACATCTCTACCTAACCTATGATTTGACTTTACATTTTTGAAAGAAAATTTATGTGATGTTTCAGTCCTGTAAATTATTTAGATATTTGAGGCTTGTATCTACATTTTATATGTAAATGACCCGAGGAAATAAGAGGAAATCTTAAAAAGTTTCGGACTTATATCGTACGATGTAAAATCTTAGAAAGTCCTAAATGATAGTGAATGAGGTTTTTGTTGACCTCATTTTTAGCGAGGTCTTAGTCTCCTCTTAGAACCTAGGATCTAGCTTTAGGAGTTCTTATTGATTATCCTAGCGGACTAGCAATGGAGCCCACCTCCCGTAGAACTTCAAGTCATTTCTTGACTCATTTTTGTGAAGACCTCGCATGAGTGGTTCCAAACACTAAACTTCTAATTGCAAGGGCTAAGGACCAACATGTAGAGGACCCGAAAATGAGTTTTTATAGGATTAAACAACCTTAGGCGAACCCTTTGTGACTCGATTACTTGCGAACACCGCAATTCACGCACTCACTGCACCACACACGACTTTGACTTGAATCGACTCGCCCGTCGGCGAACTCGTCCGGATGACCCCGGATGACGAAACAAACCACATTGACGCGTTTGGAACGTCAACTTTGGCTAGAAAAGACACCCGCATTGTTAGGTTTACGCGCACAAACAAATGACACGAATATCGATGTATTTTTAATTAGCGAAGCGCGGGTCCGGACTCAACCTAGGTTCAACTCGGGTTCGATTTGGGCTGGACTCGTGCTGAACAAGGGTTACATAATTTTGAATTTCAAAATTTCAAATTTCAAATAGGCATTTAATATCGTTTTAATTGAAAGTTAAACATTTTCCTTTTGAATCTGCTTCATCAATGGAATTCATTCAATTCCCCTGCTGCCTCCCGTAACGTCTCTTCGGCTATACAACCTCTCCCAGGCATTTTGAATCGGGGGCGGTCCCTGCAAACGCTTCTTCAGCTAGATCCTGTTTTCGACCTTGACAGATTCGTCCCCTTCCTCTGTCGACGAAAAGCCCATCTCCTCCCTCCCATTCGGTCGGCTTCTTCCTCTTACCGAAACCCCCTTTGCGCCGCTCGCCCTTGCTCGACTTTGCCTGTCCCTCTCGATCCCGTTTGCATCTTAACCTCGGCACAGACCTTTACCGGCTTCACTTTCCCTGCTCGACTTCACCTCCCCCTTCCCCCTCTTCCTCGTTCGACAGATTAGCTCCTTCCTTTCGCTCACCCGCTCCTCTCTGCGACTCGATCGAAGCTCCTGATTGAAGCATATGTTGCCCGCTCGACTCCCTCGTCTTCCCTCTGCACCAAGAGCTCTCGCACCACTCTCACCTCTGCGAACCGAAGGAGGCCCTGTTTGACTCCCTTCCACGACCCGAAGCCACACGCCTCCCCTCTTTTGATCGAGAAGTACTAGCACGCTTGCTCCCCTCTCCACCGAACAGCTGCTTCGAACTGCTGCTTCGTCTCTTCTTCATCCGATCGAAGTTGTTCGCCTCTTCCTCCCTCACGCACCAAAAGCATTCGCCTCTTCTTCCTCCCGTTCGGCTCACGTCTCCTGCTCGACTTTCTCGCGTTCGATCCCGCCTCCTTACTCGCTCGACCGAACAGTCCCGCTTGCCTCCTTCACAAACCGAAAAAAAAACCTCGCTCTTCTCCCACTCCTCTCCAGATTTCGCCAGAACAGTGGCCCTCGTGACTGAAGCCCTGCGATAGAGTGACGATTAGAATTAGCCAGAAAGGCATCACAAGGTTTTCTGAGGCTTGCATCTTCCTCCTTCCAGAGCTACAACTTCTCTAAAGTCGGTAAAACTCTCTTATTCCTGAGTTTATGCTCCAGTTTCCTATTCATATTTCATTTAAGATGAAATAAAATCTTTGCTATTTTTACAATACGAACAATTGTTTGCACTGTATTTGTTTGGTATCACAAATTCTGACCAATTCTTATAAAATTGATTTTTATTTGGGAGGCTCTACACACATGATTTAACTATTTCAATTACGAGAAATTCATATACATACCATATAACCCTCATGTATTTACATATCCAACACCCAAGTCTTGGAATCAACTTGTATGTCAATTATATGCTTGTATGCCTAATACCTAAGATTTGTTTTACATACACGCCACTCAATTGCTATGTGTTTGCATATCTATCACATTGACTTCAATTTTTACGTGCATACCATACAATGCTTATATTCTCTGCATATGTAGAACCTAAGCTTTATGGTTACACCACTCTAATCTTTAATTCAACGTAAGAGGTACTTCTATTTCTTAATGTGAAATGTATCTTTTCTTGCTTAGGATTTATATGCTGTTTTGGAAATAATTTGGGCACCATTTTGGAGCAGTTTCGACACTGTTTTGGGATGTTTTTGCTTGTTGATTTAGAGAGACTTACACGATGTTTTGAGGCGAATTTAAGGTCTGATTTTAATGCACTGTTTTGGAACCACTTTAGGTGCCAATTTGAGCTGATTTTGTGCACTATTTTGGAGCTACTATAGGTGCTGATTTGGGTTGATTTTGATCGCTGTTTTGGAGTCACTTTATGTGTCGATTTGGGCCGATTTTGTGCATTGTTTTGGAACAAACTTAAGCACTCTTTTTGAGAGTATTTAATTACAGTTATTGAAAGATTTTAAACGTTTTTTTTAGGTTGATTTACTTGCTATTTCCTCTTTTGATTTGTTAGTTTTGAAAGTGGATCAACATTTTCTTTTCGTTTATTTTGACATTTTTGTTAACTGGTTAAGTCGAAAAGTGGGATTTTCTGATTTAATTATTTGGAATATTCTTAAAAATATTTGAAAATTAGTTGGAAAATACTTAATTGAGGGAAATACCTTGAATCACTTTAAGCACAAGTTAAAACATAGGCTTCCTAGATTTTTAGGAGCACACCCTAGGTGACAGCTCATCCACCTAATTCTCAGCATAGACTCCCTAGATTTTAGGAGCACACCCTAGGTGAGAATCCAACCACCTAATTCTCAACATAGGCTTTCTAGATTTTAGGAGTGCACCCTAGGTGAAAGTCCAGCCACCTAATTCTCAGCATAAGCTTCCTAAATTTTAGGAGTACACTCTAGTTGAGAGTCCATCCACCTGATTCTCAGCATAGACTTCCTAGATTTTAGGAGTACACCCTAGGTGAGAGCCTATCTACCTAATTCTCAGCATAGTCTTCCTAGATTTTAGGAGCCTTTCCTAGATGAGCGTTCACCCACCTAATTTTTGAATGAATAATGAAACATGTCACTGGAGTCTGATTCACAAATTGATTAAGACACTAGACATTGATTCACAAATTGATTAAGACACTAGACACCAGGATGCACCGAGACGTAGTTCATGTTTCCTTAATTAAATCAACAGTGAAATTCTTGCAATGAGTTAACCTACAGTAAAACCCAGTGCATGGGATTTGAGCTTGAATATTACACTCAAATCCTCCTGGTAATTGGAGAAATTTCTTAACGTCACATATGAATCATCAGATTAGGATAAGTGTAGTGTCTAGGTGGCGAGGGCGATGACGACATTGCTTATGTGTGCTTAAACGAGGCATACGATGTTAGATTATTAAAATAGTATCTCCAACTTCAAGGATCTTCAATAAGGGAGAGGGAAGGATAAGGGAGAGGGAAGAGGGAAGAACCTATGATACTATTCGCCGATTCTTGGTGGGATCGTTGCCCTCGACACTCTTAGGTTGGCAGTAGCTCTAACACGATTAGAGTGACTAGTCAGTGGACTGTACGACTTTACAAAAATAAAATAAAAATTTATTTTACATGATTAAAAGAACTCTGCATAAAAAAAAATACTTAAATAATAGCTTTTGCATGAAAATCTTTCTATGAAAATTTATAAAGGTCCACGACTAGTCACTTGGATTGAGGTTAAGGTCTGCCTTCTGTAGATTGTCGGGCCGGTAACTTCGGCTAGTAACTCTTGTTCAAGATCGGGAAGCACACAACCCAACTCTGAGCCCCCCTACTTTTACCAATGTTTACCAATGTTTTACACTCAGTCCTAATCTTTCATGTGTGGCTAAGTGTTTCGTTTGCTTGTGATTTCTACGACTCTTTTTTCTGACTTTCACGCTAGGTTTTCTCGCCTTGTTTACTTTTCTTGCAAATTTATTTAAACCTGCTGCAAATCACACTATGCTCGCAACACTAATAACGCAACAGTAGCAGATGCCCAGGTACGCTTTTACAGTTTATTCACAACATTTTATGTTACTGCATTTTACTTTTCAAGTATCTTTTATTTACCTGCAATTTGACTACCCTGCATGCAAAACTAGAACTGAAATCAAAACCAAACATTGACACCAAAACTGTGAAGCACAAATCACCAATCTCAAACACTTAAATCCTAGAGTCGTCGCGACGACAAGAGCTTGGAGCCAACTTTGTGGGCAGCACGGCGAGGGATTCAGACCGAACAGCAAGAGGATCTTCTTCAGCATTATCCCTTCCTAGTATAATAACAATCCCAGGACTTTGAGGTAGCTCGCCTAGCGCAACGTAAATCCTTACATTCCCTTTTTAGGCTCCTGTACAACCATGTTGTGCAGCGTAAGTCCTAACCCGTCTTAGGTTCCGAGGTTATCATGTGACACGACGTAAACCCTCTTATTTTTGCGGGCTACTTGTATAATCGAGTATTATGCATTCGTAAGTCGCAAATAATAAAATTGGCAGGATTAAACATTCAAATAACATCATCTCTAAAAATGCAGCCACACAGTAGGATAGTCTGGGAAGTCACTGAGGGTTCTCCTCAAAATCTGTGACATCCCCTACCTTTTTCTTCTTTTGAATGCTTGAAAATAACTGTTTTTATTTTAGTCACTCCCACTTGTTTTTCCACGTCCTACCTTAAAAACCTAAATTTTGGAATCTTGAAGACTAATACCTCTGATCATTATCGAGAGTTTTCTCAAGTGACCCCAATCATTTGAGATGTAATTAAGTAATTAACTATAGGGGCTTGCAATAGGGAACTTGAAACCCAGGTAAAATAAACCCTATTTAATCTTTATATTAGATAGGGGAACTTGTCGGTCATACATAAAAGGTTCGCAGACCAAACGAATGTCACAAATCTCTTAGTTTGCAGGATTGGGTCTATCGCCGAGATCTACACTTATCTTTCGGGAGGGTGTAGTATTCGCGATATCGGCTACGATTATGCAAACTATTGTACAAATGAGATCCATTGGGTCTCATTTTTTTCGAAAATTAAAACATATTACTTTAAAAATCAAAACTATATATCTATTATATTAAATTAAATTTCAAAAATTATTTTCATATACCATGTTTTCAAATCAAAACAAAAAGTTGACCGACAACTTTACATCGTGCCAGACGAACGACCTCAACGTCTTATAGGTATGTTATTTAAATCTATCGAGGTTCAGTCGAAGCTCCTCTTTCCACCTTCTGTTGTCGTCTCGACCGTCTCTTAGAGATGAATCGTCAACCGACCACGTCGTCGTCTCGTTCCGAGAAGAGGAGAGAGAGAAGATAGAACATATCTAAAATGACTTATTACAGATATTTAATGTGTTCTTTACAATGTGTTTTGAATTTGTGTTTGTTATTGTTGATTTGGGTTTGAAAGTTTATAAATTTAAATGTTTCAATATTTATATTAAGAATTTAAAAGTTAAGAAAATATTTTACAATAAAAGTCAAGTGGTTTTGGATTGATCTCACCGATGCAAAGTTTGATGTCGTTCCGTCTTGTCTGCTCTTGGATAGCTTCATGCTCTTCCAATGCCTTGACCGTGACCAGGTCTACCTCGCAAGGGCGCACAGGAAAATTTATATGAGAATTTGGGAACAAGATAAAGTGCTAAGTATGCATAAATGGCTTAGTTAAAAAAAATTGACTATGCGTGTGATGTGATAATTGAAAGGTTTACTTATAATCCACTCAATTCTTCTGTCTCAACATATCTTACATTTGAGCTTTCATATTTACATACACAGTACTAAAATTCTCATTATCATATCAAAATATCAAGATTCTTATTAAATTTTTAAACGAAATACAATTTTCATTGTATATATTGAAAATACTGAACTGCTGTGTATGCAAATGTAAAAGTTTAGGTTTGAGATGTGTAAGTACATAAGAATTTTGTGCAAAGTGTGTATGTTTCCTACAAATGAAGGAGGTTTAAAAGTTTCAAATTTTCTTTCCCAGAACAATTGGGGTTTCATAAAAACAATCTAATGGAAATTTACACCATTCTCATGTATTACATGTCTAACGCTCAAACTTTCATTTATACATATATGTCACCTTAATTATGCATGAGAAGTATTTTTAATTTGAAATTTTAAAATGATAATATTTTTATGTGACGTGAAAGGTTTAAGTGATATTAATGTAAAGAGTAAAATTTAGGTGTTAGATATGTAAATACATAAGAGTTGGGTGGTATGCATGTAAATCTTTGTAAATCTATATATCTAAGTGGAATTTGTGTAACAATAAAATGAAGCAAAAAAGACGGGAAGCATACCTTCATCTCGGGACATCAATGTATAAAAGGAAACAATTAGAAATTCTCAGCAATGCACTTTCTTATGAACTTACTGTGAGCTCCACAAGACTGTAAAAAAGCTTTCTATCCGAGCAACTTGCAAGCGTTTCAGGCATTTCATCAAATAGTTTCTGTACGAAGTCCAAATGCTTGGACATTCCAAAGAAGCTCAGCAAGGGATTCTGAAAAGAGATGACAGCTGTAAACTCACTCCTGACCATGAAGCCATGAAAGCACAGACTTTGTATACAGTGGGGATTCCTCTTTGACGTCATAATAATTGATATTTCCAACAATCCTCGATATTGAACTAAAAGTTACGTTGCAAACCAAATATGAAGCAAAGAAAGCAATTCTTCCAGAAATACCGCAAAGCTTAATGGCCACCTCACAAACTCGAACTATTTGATTGAGTCTTTTATAGTCTGATTCATTTATTATTCACATTTGCAATGCATAGTACAGAGAATCTTTATATTGGGTAACAGGATCAATGACTCCATTACCAATGGTGAATCCCTTTAAATTGATGTAGATGCCCTCTTTAGCTTTGTTTCCTTGGTGAACACGACTTGCAAAAGCGAATGTAATATCCAGCATAAGATTCTTACCAGCTTAATCGTGATGACTATCACGTTGGTCTACAGTATAACTAAATCCAGTTCCATAGGCTGATCAACATATACAAGATCTTATGTCTTATCCCAAACCAAATTCGTTCCATTCTAATGACAAGTTGTCAGCCATTTTATAACGCTCATTCTTGTAGAAAACAAACAATTCACTGGCATCGGGAGAATGATTGCAGAGACGGTGAGAGAACTATCATTGCCATGACAACGGAGGAAACCGAAGAACCACTTTAACCAAAACATCATTATCTCAAATCAACGAGTTCGATCATGAAGAAACCAAATCATTGCCAACGCAAGACGCTGCCAGAGGTAGATTAAATCTAGCAGTAGATACAACATTAACAGTAAAGATGGCCGCAGAAAGTAACCCCAGGATCGTTGCAGATTTGCAATCAAAACTAGCATTAGCCAACGGAGGAGTTAGAGAAACGATGACAACAATTTTCTTTGGCGATGAATCCTCCTCCGGTGAGAATTCAAATATGATATCAAGAAAAGAGACAGCAATTTTCTTCTTCCCCTACCATTTACTTGCAACAATAACCAAAGCTCTGTATCATACCGTTTTTTTTTGTTTGTGTAAATCCTTGTCGGTTATTGGAATAAGAATCGAGGGAGAAGGAATTGATCCAGATTATCGTCTCTTCTCCATTCTTTGAGGGTAAAATATCCTTGCCTCCCAGCATGCATCCTCCAGGTAAGCATCAATATCTTGTCGTCAGTGTGCTCTATTTCTACATCAGCACAGAGAGCCATGATCCCTTCAGGACTTGTGGAAAGATTGATGGGTGTTGACCCCAGAACCTGCTTCCCCGTCTTTTTTCCCGACGAGCATCAAATCATCTCTTCTAATCCCGATCAGGCACACTTTCGGCGGAGGGGGAAGAGGCAAGAGCGGGAAGAAAGAATCGCATGCAAGAAAGAACCGCGGCAGGAAAACAAAATTGGAGTTGACCCAGAAGAAGAAGCCCCTAGGTTTTGAAGAAATAATTAGTTATTTATAGTCAGGGGAGATGTTGGTGGTAGCTTGTTTTGGAAGCCAACAAATGAGCTTGGGCTAGCTTGTAATCTTAGTTTTCTTGATGTTTTCGCTCTCTCACTTTATTTATTGTTTAAAGTAGAACTCTTTCATAGTTCTAATTTATTTTAGTCTTCTTGTGTGTAGAGCTGTAAACGAGCCGAGTGATAGTAAGGCTAGACTCGTGTTCGGTTCGTTCGAAATAGCTCGTGTTCGAAATCAACTCGTGTTCGAAATCGGCTCATGAACAGTGTGTTCGTGTTCGGCACGTTCGGCTCGAAATTGGCTCGTTAAACTAAAATTGATAAAAATAGATGTAAAGTGTGGGATTCAAATCTAGATCAAATGTATATAAAAGAAGACACTAACTACATTGCCACATGAGGTGTTATGATTTAAACTTAGACATAAATATATATAATATTATTATATAAATAATATATGTAATATATTGTTATATAAAAAGTTATATAATTTTTTTCGAGCCATTTCGAGCCGAACACGAGCGAACAAACTGTTGTTCATGTTCGGCTTGTTTACATTTCGAGCTTAAAAATTAGTTCGTGTTCGACTCGTTAGACTTAATGAACGAGTCGAACACAAGCTGTTTAACGAGCTGTTCACGAACAACGAGCCAAATTGACAGCCCTATTCAAAGTGAAATAATTGTTGCAATGCTCAAGTAAGTTCATCAAAGTATGTGTTTCCAAGAAAACTCCAAATTCATTCAAAATTTGGTGAAGTCAAAGGTATTTGAACTTGGCTTAGATTTGAAAATTTGAAATGGATTAACAAGATTATAAAAAGGATTTTATAGCCAAATTTGAGTGAATCCAAGTATGGAGTATAATCAATATGGAGCATCCAAAGTATGATGTGTGAATTAGAAAGAAAGGACAAAGTGAATGGGTGTGTGAATTTATATAGATATTTTTAAATTTTTTTTAAATTATTTTATAATATTTATTATTTAAAAAAATCACGGTGTGAATGTTATTTGTAGTGCGTGAAATTATATAAACATGGGTATCTACTCTATGTAAAATCGTTGTTCCGAATGTGATCGTGCGGTCCGTTTCGTCATCCTGGGTCACCCGAAAAAGTTCACCTACGATCGCGCTAATTTAACTCTAACTTGTGCGCGAAATGGAGTTATTTTGGTTCGATCGCAGCCGCTTAACGAATATATCATTTACCGGTCCTCACATAAGCGACAACCAAAGTCAAGTAAACTGCTCGCGACAGAAAGTCAAACGTCACATACTTCATGAGATTTATCTATGTTTTTTAAATCTCTATGGGAACTCAACATGAGCTTCAATATGTCAACTTTAATTGACTCAACTAGACGTCGAGGATTAGAAACCGTCAGGATTAGAAACCGTCAGACGTCGAGGATTAGAAACCGTCAATATGAAACTTCAAGGAGTGAAGAAATGACTTGAAATTTTAAATATTGTGGGCTCCGGTTTAGTCCTCCAGGAGAGTCAAAATAGAAAAATCCTAAGGCTAGATCTTAGGGTATCTAAGGAAAGAGAAAGGAAGACCTCAAATTTGAGGTCAACATCCCTTAAAAAGAATGAAAAGAAGATCAAATCCTGTTAAAGAAAGGTAATTGTAGAAAGAATCCTTCAGAATTATTGCAGTTACAACTGTAATTTGGTCATATCACATTAATCCTGTACTTTGTTGACACTTAAGTCTGAGAGGATTCCGAAGCTTTTCTCTCTCATCAAGGCTTAAACCATATATGTTTGTAAGGTCTTAGTGTCACCTTTCTTGCAAGCACCATATGTTTTGGTAATGCAGTTATGCTTGGAATTCTCATTTCTTAGTTTTGAATAGAAAATATCCATCAGAATTGAATCAATGTACTGATTTGATATTCTGCAGGCGTATCTTGTTGCAGAACCAGTTCAACGACAAACACAAGCAACCCAAGGCATACCATCAGGTTTTCTTCTTAGCATACTAGATCAAGGGATTTTTGTTATTATGGCGTTTAGGCAATGTAATTCTTTTTTATCGGTAGAACAAGAGCACCTTTCAAAGTTTTCATGCTAATAATAATAAATATGAAATTAATGGTAAAAGTGCAACATATAAATTATTTATTATTTTTTTTTTTCATGAAGCTTCTATGCCACTGCGTGAGGTGAAGGATGTACATTCTGATGCATGCTTATGCCATGTTTTATCTTGGCTTTTTATCTTTTTAAAGTCATGATACATCGCCTGCTCTAATTTTGTGCTTTCATTCAGTTCTAGACATGACTTTGAATGCAAAGGAACACTTTTTTTTTGGGTTCACTGGGCATGAAATATTATTGTAATTATTTATTTTTTTCGCATTGAGGGATTAATATTACTTTATCTATTCCATTGTTCATAAAATTTTAAAACCAAATGTTATTTCTGCAAAGCCAATTAGACGGTTTCAACTCATGCTTATGGGGAAATGTAACAACAAAAACAAGCAAACTCAACTAAAATATATCCCAAGGGTGATGGAGGTTGGTGAGCTGGAATGGGTAGGTTGGGGTGTTAGAAGGTGGAGGATTAAGTAGGTAAGGTTTCTAAAAGGTGGGTGACTTGCAGTAAAGCTTGTCGGGGGCTAGAACAGTGACAAAGTGGTATGGGGAATGGATTTGGATGGCTGTAACAGTGAGGACAGCATGGGGAGCTGTTGGGACAGCAGCTAGGTAGTGGTGGAGAGTGGTAAGGGCGGTTGTAATGGTTGCGACATCAAGGGAGGCAAATTATGGAATGTGACAACACGTGGGAACGGGTAGGGCGCTCGTTTTGGAGGCAATGGCACGTTGGAAGGGGAGGCATGGTGGCGGGAAAGACAGGAAAAGGCAGAGAAAACAACTCATTGCTAGCCTGGATGGCGGAAAAAGTAGAAAAGCAGATGGCAGTGGCTTGAACTTAGAAAACAACAAAAAGAAACAATATGACAGTTGTTCCGGGAGGCTGCAACAGAGTTTGGGTGACAGGGAGGGATGTGGGATGATGCAGAAGGGGATAGGGGAAGATAATTATTACTTCATGATAGAGATACAATCAGAACACCACCCAATCCCTCTGATACAGTGCTTGAAGTGTGAAGAACAGACGCCGACGATTGTCCTAAACAAAACACACGAAAACTAATTAAAAATGCAAAACAACATATTTATAGATCTAGGAGTGGGCCTTTTCCCAATAGGAGGGAAATTCATGTAAAGGAAGGTTTGAACGACCCTCATGAACCGGTCCAAGCTACCTTTTCTCCCAGGAGTTTGTGGTATTGTAGCAATGATTGCAAAAAGTTGTCGTGGGTCGCTGCCACGTCAGTTTCCTTGGGGGAGCTTCGAACTCATCCGACGAAGCTTGTCTCCTCATTGTAGTTAGGTCGGCCTTATTGAAAGTAGATAAAATATTCTAAGCTCCCAGTAAATCAATCATGTAGGTGTTGTCATTTCAAAGCACCTCTTGATAAAATAACTATCCATCCACTTTTGGCATAACTTGTACTAAAACTGCATAATAACATAGATTCTCACGAGCCCAATCCCAAACAAGTAAATTTATAATATGTTTTTCCCAATCCTAGTACTTGGCTGGATTTATCTCATAAACCAGTGTGAGGAGAAATCAAATCTTGAATGAAATTTATGGTAGGCTAAGCCACTTTCCTTGCAACCACTCCAGAGCAACTTCTTCTCTATTATGACCTAAATCCCACAATAAGATTTTCTTTCCCATTAAGCTCCTACGACAATTTTTAAACCTACAGTTCATCATTCTTGTCTGGACATCTAATGGTGGATACACTGCTGAACTGAATCTAATATCTGAGTAACTCCATATAATCTTCCATACGTGGCGCAAAAAGGCCTCATTTTTGATACGCTGGAACTCCTTCAATAAGGACAATTCAGGAAAGAGTCTATAGATCTAAAAAGTTTGAATTTCCCTTATTTGGGGTTGCCCTGTGTTTGATATCAACTCCTCAAACTTATGACTTTTTTGGACATCCAATGTCAATCCTATTGATGCTCCTCTCAACGCCTATAAAACGGTAGCTTGAGGCATCCCAATCTCATACCCTGCATGAACGCCTATTACCTCAGGCTCACTATCTTTTAGAACAATTACTGTCAACTCAGTTTAAATGTCTCTCCTGGGCTCAACTAGAATCGATGACGTCTCCTCGTTGGCTGGCAACAAGTACTTCTCTTTCTTGTCCTTGCTCTTTTTTATTTCTATGGTGCCATTGTTCATTTCTTCAACGGTTCCATGCTTAGTGAAATATATCATTCTCCTGGGTGTGCAATCTGCTTTAATATGTCCAAATCCGTGGTAATTGAAACACTTTTTAGCTGGTATAGATTTAGGAATACTAGTTTGCTCAACTTATTCTCTACTTTGAATCAATATTTCTTCAGGATGGTGAACTTGGATGTTCCCATGGGTATATTTTGGTTTTAAGAAGATATGATAGTTGTCCGGTCAATTGGTCTCTCTACTTTCCAAACTAGGGTTTGAATATCCAGTCTGTAGCGAACATGTATGAACTGACGCTGCATCTCCTATTTCTTCTTGGACCAGGTAGTGATCTTATTTTTTTCCCTCATGCTGGCGTGGGCAATTCAAATTTTGCAACCGAAATAATGCACTCTTTAATTCATTATCTGCTAGTTTCATCATTTTGACTTGTGAGACGTCCAAAGACACTTTCCAAGGTCCAGAGCCATTTGATGCACTCATCTGGATCCATGTGTCTATCGAAATATGACAAATCCATTTTTATTTCAAAATTCTAGCTTCTAAGATATTTCAGGTCATTTTTTTGAGGTAGATGTTGAGGATATGGAGCCCTGTGCACTTCCTCCTTTAGGAAATCATTAGTGTTAATTATGGGATTAATTAACTTCCTAAATAAGGTTTCCCGCTTCTTCTCTGTGCTTCCCGCCTCCCGTTGTTCTCTCTCCGCGGAACCTAATTGCAGAAAAAATGCTCTCCGCATGGATGTTTTAATGCATTTCCTTAAATGCATGCTTCTTGATCATTATAAAAGCTAAACAAGTCCCTTAAGCACACATCTCAACAAATTAACCTCTCTCTTGCGGCTGAAACAAGGAGCAGGTTCCTTCACCTTTTTTGGGCAGAAAAAGGTTTTCTTTTGCTTTGCTTTTTGGCAGAAAAGTCTTCTTTTTTATTTCTTTGCTCCTTTTTTGTTCTTTCTCACGTGACTAGATAGAGAGAGAAGAGAGAGAGAGGATAGAATAAAAGAGAGGATAGAATAAAAAAGAGAAGAATTTTATTCTTGTAATCGTCCGACGACGGACGACGTAATTTCCTCAAAGCTAATAAAATCCTCTGCAGCTCCGTGGACGTAGGCAATTTGCCGAACCACGTAAATCTTGTGTCGCCCCTTTTTCTAGTGTCTGATGTTTTTTGATTTTTCTCGATCTGTTTTTCGCTTTATTGTCGTTGTTTTTCATAACAATTGGTATCAGAGCCCGGTTCAGATCTGAGGAAGAACGATGGCCGGAGACGAAGTGAAGGTTTCAGGGATCGAGAAGTTCGATGACACAGATTTTGGATACTGGAGGATGCAGATAGAGGATTACCTCTATGGGAAGAAACTTCATCTTCCACTACTGGGAAAACGACCGGAGAAGATGTCATAAAGGAGAGGACGACGGCAGATCTTATGACGGCTTTATCAAGTATGTATGAAAAGCCATCTGCGAATAACAAGGTGCACTTGATGAAAAAGTTATTCAACCTGAAAATGGCGGAAGGTGTGTCGGTTGTTCAACATTTGAATGATTTCAACACTATTACAAATCAACTATCGTCCGTTGAAATTGATTTTGACGAAGAGATTCGTGCACTGATATTGTTGGCTTCATTGCCAAATAGCTGGGAAGCTATGCGGATGGCAGTTAGCAACTCTGCAGGTAAAACCAAACTTAAATATGATGATATTCGTGACTTAATTCTTGCTGAAGAGGTGCGCAGGAAAGATTCTGGCGAGATCTCGGGTTCGAGTTCAGCACTGAATGTTGATTTCAGAGGGAGATCACAAGACAGGAACTCAAACAGAGGAAGGTCGAAATCAAAACATAGAAGCAAGAGCAAGTCAAAGCCTGGTCAACAAGAAACCTGCTGGAATTGTGGCAAAATTGGCCACATAAAGAAGAACTGTAAAAATCCTAAGAAGACGGAAAACGTCAGTGCTAACGCTGTAACTGAAGAAGTGCAGGATGCGCTATTGTTTGCAGTTCATAACTCTGTTGACGACTGGATACTGGACTCAGGGGCTTCTTTTCACACATCTTCTCACCGGGAGTTAATGAGAAACTATGTTTCAGGTGACTTTGAAAAAGTGTACCTGGCTGATGGAGCAGCTTTGAACGTGGTGGGGATGGGAGATGTTGAAATTGCACTCCCTAACAGAAATAAATGGATCCTGCAAAAGGTTAGACACATTCCTGAACTGAAAAAGAACCTCATATCTGTTTGGCAGCTTGATGAGGGAGGCCATTCAGTAGTGTTCTCTGATACACATGGAAGGTTACTAAAGGAGCACTGGTACTGGCTCGGGGTAAGAAGACTGGTACGCTATATATGACAACTGGTTTAATTAACAATGTTGATACCACAGCTGCAGAGAGCACAACAGACTTGTGGCATTGCACACTTGGACACATGAGTCAGAGAGGTATGAAAGAGCTTTAGTCCAGAGGCAAGCTACCAGAACTAAAGTTCGTTGATTTCGACATATGTGAAAGTTGTATCATGTGGAAGCAGAAGAAGGTCAGTTTCCTGAAAGGTGACAGAGTGTCAAATGCAGGAAAACTAGAACTGATACACACCGATGTGTGGGGGTCTTCCCTAGTGGCATCTCTTGGAGGCTCTTGCTATTACGTCACATTCATAGATGCCACAACATAAAGGTATGGGTTTACTTTCTAAAGCATAAATCTGATTTATTTTCTGTGTTCAAAACTTGGAAGGCTATGGTTGAAACAGAGACAGATCTAAAACTGAAATGTTTGAGATCTGACAATGGTGGTGAGTACATTGATGGTGGGTTCAAGGAGTACTGTGCAGCTCAAAGTATCAGAATGGAGAAGATCATTCCGGGGACACCACAACAAAATGGAGTTGCAGAACGCATGAACGGGACCATCAATGAGCGTGCTAGGAGCATGAGATTGTACGCAGGACTACCACCAACCTTCTGGGCATATGC
Organism: Phalaenopsis equestris; assembly: GCF_001263595.1. Taxonomy (NCBI): domain Eukaryota; kingdom Viridiplantae; phylum Streptophyta; class Magnoliopsida; order Asparagales; family Orchidaceae; genus Phalaenopsis; species Phalaenopsis equestris. The sequence goes on from NW_018164645.1 coordinate 2,911,652, forward strand.
GGTCAGCACTGCAGTTTACCTGATCAACAGAGGGTCATCTGTCTCATTAGACTGTAAATTACCTGAGGAGGTCTGGAGCGGCAAAGAAGTCAAATTTTCTTATCTTAAGACTTTTGGTTGTCTTTCTTATGTTCTAATCAATCCTGATGTACGTAACAAGCTTGATGTTAAGTCAAAGAAATGTTATTTCATTGGTTATGTAGACGTGCTAATCAATCCTGATGTACGTAGCAAGCTTGATGCTAAGTCAAAGAAATGTTATTTCATTGGTTATGGAGACGAAACATTTGGTTATCGTTTCTGGGATGATCAGGATCGGAAAATTATCAGAAGCAGAAATGTGATTTTCAATGAGAAGATGATGTACAAGGACAAGGCCAATACAAATTCTAGAGTAGCTCCTTGGGAGTCAGAGTTCGTGGAATTCGATGATCTACCAGAGGACACAGAGCAAGATGAACATGAGAGTGAGGAGGAGAATGGGTCCGGGGCACCCATTCCTATTATTCCGCAGACAGGTCCAGAGTCATTTACTACTCCAGTGATCGTTCGTAAGTCAGTCAGGAGCAGGCGTTCACCACAGCGTTACTCACCAACTTTAAACTACATCTTGCTGACAGACAGTGGGGAACCACAGAGCTATGAAGAAACCTTAACAGATGAAAATTCTAGCAAATGGGAGCTGACCATGAAGGAGGAGATGGATTCCCTATTAGAAAACCAGACATGGGAGCTGACAGAACTTCCCCCAGGGAAGAAGGCATTGCAAAATAAGTGGGTGTACCGGGTAAAAACTGAGTCTGATGACAGTAAAAGGTATAAGGCCAGACTTGTTGCAAAAGGCTTTCAATAAAAGCAAGGCATTGATTACTCTAAGATATTTTCTCCTGTGGTAAAACTCACAACCATCAGGATGGTTCTAGCTATGGTTGCTACCGAAGATCTATTCCTGGAGCAATTAGATGTGAAGACAGCTTTTCTTCATGGAGATCTTGAAGAAGACATCTATATGCACCAGCCTGAAGGGTTCGTGGTACAAGGAAAAGAAAATTCAGTTTGTAGACTGAAAAAGAGCTTGTATGGTCTGAAGCAAGCTCCTAGACAATGGTACAAGAAGTTTGATAATTTCATGCAAAAGGCCGGATACAGCAGATGTCAGGCAGATCACTGTTGCTATGTCAGGTACTTTGAC
>NW_018164645.1:2913511-2921583 GCF_001263595.1 Phalaenopsis equestris
AGTGATAGCCAGAGCGCCATATTCCTAGCTAGAAATCCAGCATTTCAATCCAGGACCAAGCACATTCAGATCAGATATCACTTTATTCGATCATTGTTAGATGACGGACAGTTACTACTTGAGAAAATTTGTGGAAGTAAGAATCCTGCTGATATGTTGACCAAAGGCGTCGCACTTGAAAAACTAAAGTTGTGTTCGACTTCAGTTGGTCTTCTAGCTTGAAGACAGGGGTTTTGAGTTGCAGAGGTGGAGGGTGTCACGTTTGAGGAAAAGGACGATCTAGCTAGTGAATAGTACAGTCAGTATCTCAGTCTCCAAGTGGGAGAATTGTTGAGGATATGGAGCCCTGTGCACTTCCTCCTTTGGGAAATCATTAGTGTTAATTATGGGATTAATTAACTTCCTAAATAAGGTTTCCCGCTTCTTCTCTGAGCTTCCCGCCTCCCGTTGTTCTCTCTCCGCGGAACCTAATTGCAGAAAAGATGCTCTCCGCGTGGATGTTTTAATGCATTTCCTTAAATGCATGCTTCTTGATCATTATAAAAGCTAAACAAGTCCCTTAAGCACACATCTCAACAAATTAACCTCTCTCTTGCGGCTGAAACAAGGAGCAGGTTCCTTCACCTTTTTTGGGCAGAAAAAGGTTTTCTTTTGCTTTGCTTTTTGGCAGAAAAGTCTTCTTTTTTATTTCTTTGCTCCTTTTTTGTTCTTTCTCACGTGACTAGATAGAGAGAGAAGAGAGAGAGAGAGGAGAGAGAGAGAGAGGATAGAATAAAAAAGAGAGAAGAATTTTATTCTTGTAATCGTCAAGACGACGACGACGTAATTTCGACGACGCCTCAAAGCTAATAAAATCCTCTGCAGCTCCGTGGACGTAGGCAATTTGCCGAACCTCGTAAATCTTGTGTCGTCCCTTTTTCTAGTGTGATTTTTCTCGATCTGTTTTTCGCTTTATTGTCGTCGTTTTTCATAACAGTAGAGATCTTTTATACTTGGAATCCGCATGGTAGAAAAGACTTACTTCATTCCTTTGATCTAGCAAGTCACTATTATGGCTATGAGAGACCTATCCATATTACCTCTTCTTGACGGCGTTAAGCTTCAGCTATATTTGGCGAGTTTCTCACTGCATCTCCTCCCTAGAAATCCCCTAGACACCTTTTTGTAAATTTCTCATAAACGTTATCTTGCCCTTTCCCCTCGATCAGACTTCAGATAATTTTCTCCTTGGCTAGATTTTCCGTGTGGGTAGGTGGAAAGTTTGTTAAGGTGATGTAGGGTGAGAACGAAAAAAAATTAGGTGAAGACAGGGTTGGGTATTTGTGAACCCTTAAAATCTTAGGGTAGGATTAGGGTTAGACTAGCTCTGATACCAAATGAGATAGTAGTCCACAATAGAAAATCAAATATTATCACTACAAAACCAATTAGGTCGGTACAACTCACATGCTAAAAGGAAAATGCAGCAAAAAAAGCAAGCAAACACAACTAAAATGTATCCCAAGTGTGGTGGAGGTTGGCGAGGTGAGCTGGAATGGGTAGATTGGGGTGTTGGAAGGTGGCGGATTCAACAGGTAAGGTTTCTAGAAGGTAGATGAGTTGCGGTAAGGCCTGTCGGGGACTAGAAGAGTAAAAAGGCGGCACAGGAAATGAATTTGGGCAGCTGGAACAGTGCAGACAGCATGGGGAACGATTGGGACAACAGCTAGGTAGTGGCGGAGGGTGGTAAGGGTGGCTGGAATGGTTGCGACGGTGAGGGAGGCGATTTCTGGAAGGTGACTGCACGTGGGAAATGGTAGGGCGCGGGTTTTGGAGGCAGTGACACGTTGGAAAGGGAGGCATGGTGGCTGTGAAGGCAGGAATAGACACGGACAGCAAGCGGAAAAGTTGCTGGTGGTGGCTTGAAGATAGAAAACTGCGGGTTGAAACAAGAGGACAGCTGTTTCTGGCAGCTGCAGCAGGGATGAAGCGGTCGGGAATGATGTGGGAGGATGCGGAAGATGATATGGGAAGATTATCACTATCTTGGGAGAGAGATATAGCCGGAGCACCACCCAATCTCTCAGATACAACCCTCGAAGGGAAATGAACGGCTGCCGGTAGCTGTCCTAAACAAAACAATCAAAAGACTATAAAAACACAAAAAACAATATATTTTCAGACTTAGTAAATATGAGTGGACCCAACTCCCAATAGAAGGGAAATCTACATAAAGGAAGGGTCCCCTTGTCTCCACCACTCCGGGAGTTCACGGCACTGTAGCAGTATTGTAGCCATGATCCCAAAAGTCTCCCGCATTAACAGTATTGTAGCTTGGCATTTTGACACATCGAATTTCAGTTCGGAAATGTAATGCTTATAGATGGATCATTAAAATATCATAAATTTATTGTTCCGCTAGCTGGCATTCGTTAAACTTGGATTTTGAACAACACACAACGTAAACTCGTGAAATGTGTTTGCCAGAGCTTTTCAACTTGAAGTTCTTGATATCAAGTTAGTGGCTGGATTTCCTCTAAAGCATTTCACTTCTTTAGTATTTAGATTTTGCTTGGTGATTAATGAGGCTGAGTTATCACAATTAGGATTTACTGTCATTTATGGGTTGTTTAACACAATTCCTCTATAAATATGAAGGATTATTAAATTCTATGTTTTGCTTTCATTATGAAGGACTGACAAATGAATTTTTGTGTGTTCCTATAACTGTTCTAATTTGATGATTTTGGTGAAGACGATGATGGATCACTAAATAGAGCACCTGCTAATAGTGAATCTCTTCCTCTACTCCCATCTTTTTTGCTTATATCAGTATTGCATGAAATTGGGCGGAGGTGTGATTCTAAGGTATTATGAATTTGAGCTGTGCACTGTTTCAGATGCCTAGTCTTCTGAATAATAAATTGATTCCTTTTTTGTTTGGAATTGTCATCGATTGCAGGTTGAATTTAGGTCTGTTACTGGAAGCAGCAAGGATCTGCACTTTACTATTGAGGTTTGTATTGCTGGACTGCTGAAGTGGCTGTTTTAATTTTTGTATGGCGCTTTTATAGCTATATAAAATATTAGCATGCTTCATTATATGTTTATTTTCTTTTGATAGGTTGATTTTCTTTGATTGCAATAGTAATTTCTTACCTAGAAGATTTGTGAACGTGAATGGGCGTTAGAAATTTTGATATGAACTTCTTAGAAATGTTTTCCAATAAACCTTACTCGTAAGGATAATATCTTTTAGTGCTGCATTATTTATTCCTCACGGGATGTACCATATGGAGTGGTTACTGATCATTGTGTTGATAGGTCTTGTTCAGCTCAGAAAAGATTGGAATTGGAATGGGAAGAACAAGAAAAGAAGCTCAACTGCAAGCAGCTGAGAATGCTTTGCGCAATTTGGCTAGTGAGTCTCTGTCACTATTGTATTTAGCCTCACTTACCAGTTTTACTTGTCCATATCTAGTATGCGGAAGTTTAGTGGTTTCTTCAAAATTTCAGTTAAAATACTAGCGATAATGTCAGTTTCTTATTGTTTCATTCATTTACATTTTTTTGATTAGGTGGGTACCTGTCATTTATTTCTCCCAATGTGGAGGTTGCTAAACCAAATAATATTTCTATTGAAAGTGAGAATGGTTTTTTAGAAGAGTACATTGACACTACTCTGGACAAGTCATCCAAGAATGAACTTTTACCTAGTTCTAGTTTGATTGGGCAGTTGGAGCAATCAGATAAATCAGAAAGATTATCATCTGTTTTATCTGGCATAAAAGATCTAGTAAGACACAAGAACTCATGCTCCATTATCACTGATTTTTTATCGATGCTCAACTTTATTCATGTTTACTGACTGAATTTTAGTGTTTAGAGAGGAAAAACCTTATTTTTCAAGAAGTTCCCCTAGCTTCCACAAGTTGTAGAGAGTACTGTTTTCAGGTATCTTACCTTTGGTTCAACTTCATATAGAATATTCTATTTTTTTATCCAATTGATTTTTATATTTATGCATTCAGTTTGTAACTGATGGTATAGGTCGAGTTAGCAGGAAAAGTTCTCGGCAGGGGAGTAGGCATAAGCAAAGATAGGGCAAAGCTTCTGGTAATGTTTATCAGTATTCCTTTTCTTTTTTTCTACATTTGGAACCTACTCCGTATAAATTATTTTTTTCCCTTTTCCTATAATCACCCTACTTTTGTCATCACATGCTAATGCTATACTTTGTTCTAACACCAAGGTTTTGTTTTTTGCATATCATTTGGTTCATATTTTGGAGTGATTAATGAAGAAAGTAGAGTCATATTAGATTTTGCTTTAGCATATGATTTTATTATTGCTAATACTTTATGTAAAAAAAGATACTAGCATATTATTACTTGTAAGAATAGATCTAATAAAGCACAAATTAATTATTTTCTATTGAGAAGAAGAGATTGTTGATAATGTAAAGATTGTAAGGTCGTTACTTGTGAGAATTTAAGTACTCAATATTGATTATTAGTTCTGGATTTTAAGATGAATAGTAAGATAAAAAATACTAGAAATCATTATCACAGAATTAGATGGGGGTACCTAAAAAATACAAATAAAATTATTTTCATGAGTAAACTTCAATAATGCAAGATTTGAGATGTTCATGAATAAACAAATTTTTTGTCGGATAAATTTACAAATATTATTAAACAAGTGGCAAAAGATGTAATTATAGAATCAAAAGGAAATTTTATATAAATTAAAATAGTTGGTGGTGAAATAATAATGTGCAAGAAAATATGAAATATAAGAAGTTGTGTTATAAAAGTTGGTCTAAATAAAAACTTGGATAATTGGAAAAAATATAAGGTGACTCGTAGGGAGTCTAAAAAAAAATTTTGTTATGCTAAAAAATTCTGTGAGGGTAAAAAATATATGTATAAACTAACCAAATGAAGGGAAAAGGAAAGTAAAGATTTCACTCAGGTAAAGTGTATTAAAAATGAAAATAAAATAGTGATTCTCTTAAAAAAAAATATTCAACATAAGTGGGTGAGCTATTTTGAGAAACTTTTCAATGAAGTTTCTGAAAATACGATTGACCTTAGTGATATTAATATCTTTAATAATAATAAAATAATTTTTTTTTACCATCACATTAGAAAAAAAAAGTTGAGGAGACTTTAAAGAAAACCAAAGGTAGAAAATCTGTAGGACCTGATGGAAAATCTATAGGACCTGATGCTATCTCAATTGAAGTGTGGAAATATTTAGGAGATCAGAGAGTTTCGTGGCGTACTAAATTCTTTAATCTTATTTTAAAAACTAAAAAGATGTCTGAGGAGTGAATGAAGAGTATTTTGGTCCTTTTTTTTAATAATAAAGGGATCCAAAAGAGTGCAAGTTATAGATGAATTAAGTTGTTGTGTCATACTTTAAAATTATGGGAGAGGGTAATTGAACATAGGTTAAGACGTCATACAAAGATTTCTCATAATCAGTTTGGATTTAAATTATCAGCTTCCACAAGTTAATCAATCACTTGTTGCTAACCTGATGACTATTTTGCACTTATGCTCTATCCTAATATTACAAGTATGATATGATTAGTCTATTTTACTAGTCAAAATGGTCATATATAAGTGAATGTTATAGATTCATATTCATATACTTATTTATATTGATTATAGTAAAAAATACAAAACGATTTGTATGATACGAACAAAATAATTTTAATATAGTATGTCTGTTTGTATATGTTGAATATGATAAGAGTTCACCCTTTATTGTAATAGTTGGATATGCGAAGTGACCCATGCACGTAAACTTAAAAAGGATGTTGATATTGACATATCTTAATTGATATTAAACCCTAAATTTAGACGGTTTACCTTTGATTGATGTAAATGATATAGATAAATATAATTTATTTTATTGTATCATTAAATATCCTAAACTTTAATGAAATTTCATAATTTATATATAGTATGTTTGTATGTATATGTTGAATATGATAAGAGTTCACCCTTTATTGTAATAGTTGGATATGCGAAGTGACCCATGCACGTAAACTTAAAAAGACTGTTGATAATGACATATCTTAATTGATACAACTTAGACAGTTTTCTTGTGATAGATGTAAATGATATAGATAAATATAGTTTATTTTACTGTATCATTAAATATTCTAAACTTTAATGAAATGTCATAATTGAATAATATGATGCCAATTTTTCTAATGTTGGTTCAATACTTTTAGCAACGCATATTGTTTTCCTTTGGTTATATTATTATGATTTAAAATATGAGTATTCACTAGTTGTTGATAGCTCACTGTGATTTAAGTTAATATTTACACGAAAGTTTACAGTATAAATGGGTAATAGTGGAAAAAATATGTTGGAAATGGGATCAACATATAGAAATGTAAATTTATAACAGTCTTCAACAACAACAACAAATATTTATTGCACTAAGTGGGGTTGGCTACATGAATTCTTTTTCTCTATTGTGTTCTATTTAGAGTCATATTTTCATTTAGTTCTAGTAGATTAAGATCATTTTTTATACAATAAGTCTAAGTCTTCCTAGGCTTACCTCTGTCTTTCTTAACATAAGTCGAATCTAAAACATCTACTCTCATAATTAGGGCTATCAAAAAATCTCGTTGTTCGCGAACAGCTCGTGTTCGACTCGTTAAGTAGCTCGTGTTCGGCTCGTTCGTTAAGTAAACAAGTCAAACACGAACAAGTTTTTAAAGCTCGAATTATAAACGAGCCGAACACGAACAACTCTTTGTTTAGGGTTAGTTTAGGGTTTATAAACGAGCCGAACACGAACAAGTTTTTAAAGCTCGTGTTCGGCTCGTTTTAGCTTGAAATAAAAAAAAAAATTATATAATTATTTATATAATAATATATTACACATATTATTTATATAATAATATATTATACATATTTGTATCTAAGTTTAAATCATAACTGTTCTTGTAATAATGTGGTTATGCGTCTTGTTTTGCATATATTTGGTTCAGGTTCGAATCCAATGCTATTTTTTTTTCAGTTTAATTTTAACGAGTCAATTTCGAGCCGAACACTAACAAGAATATTTAAATCAAGAAAAACACGAACACACTGTTCACGAGCCGTTTTCGAACACGAGTCAATTTCGAACACAAACAATTTCGAACGAGTCGAACACGAGTCAAGCCTGAGCTCACTCAAGCTCGGCTCATTTACAACCCTACTCATAATTGGATCATAAGATGGGCGACGTTTAATGTGACCAAACCATCTAAGACGACTTTCTCTAATTTTGTTCGTCATAGAAGCTACACCAATCCTATCACAGATATATTCATTTTGCATTTTGTCTCTAAGTGTAAAGTCACTCATCTATCTAATCATTCTCATCTCGGCAACACTTTAACTTATTATTATGCTTCTCTTTTAAAGGCCAACATTCAGCGCCATAGAGCATTGCAGGTCTCACCACCATCTTATAAATTTTCCTTTCAATCTAAGCGGTACTTTTCTATCACACAGAAGGCCCGAAGCATTCCTCCACTTCAACCAACCAACTTGGATTCTACTATTAACATCCCCATCTATATCACCATCGCTATGAACAACAAACCCAAGATAACTAAATCGTTCACACCTTTTAATAATTTGATCACCCAAGATCACACTTCTGTCACTAGAGCTACTACTACTCTCATCTTACCCCCGGGAAGGATTTCATCAGCAAAAAACATACATCAAGGTACATCCTCTGTAAATGTCCAGTAAGACTATCCATAACTTAAGCAAAAAGATATGGGCTTAAAGCCGATCCCTGATGTAATCCAACAAAAATAGGAAAATATTTGGTCAATCCTCCTTCAGTTCAAACACAAGTAACAACTCTAGTATACATATCTTTAGTAACTTGAATATAAGTCATATCAACACATTTCTTCTCAATAACTCTCCAAAGGATATCTCTTGGAACCTTATCGTAAGCTTTTTCTAAATCAATAAAAATAAACTGTAGATTCTCCTTATTATCTCTGAACTCATCCATCAAACCTCTCAACAAATGTATAGCTTCCATAGTAGACCTGC
>NW_018164645.1:2921602-2940243 GCF_001263595.1 Phalaenopsis equestris
CATAAATTGATTATGAGAAATCTAAATCTTTGTAATACATATTAACCTATGTTCAATTACCCTCTCTCATAACTTTAAAGGATGACACATCAACTTAATTCCTCTATAATTTGCACACTCTTGTGCCTTCCCTTTATTCTTAAAAATGGTGACCAAAATACTCTTTCTCTACACCTCAGGCGTCTTTTTAGTTTTTAAAATAATATTAAAGAGTTTAGTAAGCCAAGAAACTTCCGAATCTCCTAAATATTTTCACACTTCAATTGGGATATCATCAGGTGCTACAGACTTTCGACTCTTAATTTTCTTTACAGCCTCATCAACTTCTTTTTACTAATGCGACGGTAAAAATGAAACATTTTATTATTATTATTATTATTATTCACGATATTACGATCACTAAGATTGATCGTATTTTCAAAAACTTGATTAAAAATTTAATCAAAATAATTGACCCACCTATGTTGAATATGTTTATCTAAAAAATATTTTTTTTTATTTTCATCTTTAATACACTTTACTTGAGCTAAATCTTTACATTTTTTTTTATCTTTGTTTGGTTAGTTTATACATATATTTTTCACCTTCCTTAGTATCTAATGTATTAGAAATATTATTTAAAGTAGAATTTTTAGCATCACAGATTGTTTTTTTAGACTGTCTGCGGGCCGTTTGATATTTTTCTAGTTCTCTAAGCTTTTACATTTAAACTAATTTCTATAACATAATTTCTTATATTTTATATTTTCTTGCACATTATTATTACACCACCAACTATTTTTATTTATAAAATTTTTTTCTTTTGATTCTTCAAGCACATCTTTTGCTACTTGTTTAATAGTGTTTATTATTTTATTCCACATAACATTTGCTTCTTCATGAACATCCCAAATTTTGAAATCTTGAATTTTACTCATAAAAATAATTTTATTTGTGTCTTGTAGATTCTCCCATATAATTTTACAATGATGAGTCCTAGTATTATTTATTTTACATCGATTCATTTTGAAATCTGGAACTATAAACGATATTGGATACTTAAATCCTCACTTGGAATGACCTTACAATCTTTACAATCTCGACAATCTCTTCTTCTCATAATAAAATAATTAATTTTTGTTTTATTAGATCCACTCTTATATGTAATAAGATGCTCATCTCTTTTCTTGAATAAAGTATTAGTAATAACAAAATCATACGTTAAAATAAAATCTAAAATAGCTCTATCTTTTTCATTAGTTACTCCAAAACCGTAGTCACCATGAGCATTTTTGAAATCTTCTACCACTCTACCGACATGTCCATTTAAATCTCATCCCATAAAAATTCTTTCTTGAAGAGGTATAATTTGTATTAAGTCTTCTAAATCATTCCAGAATTTATGTTTAAACCATATATCTAAACCTACTTGAGGAGCATAAACATTTACAATATTAAAAAGTTTAGTATCAATAATAATCTTAAGGGCTATAATTCTGTCTCAAACTCTATTAATTTTTACAAAATTATCTTTCAAACTCTTATCTATAATTACACCTACACGATTTTTAGTGCTGACTTTTACCAGAATACTAAAATTTAAAACTTAAATTATCAATCTCCTTAGTCTTTTGTCCAACCCATTTAGTTTCTTGAATACATAAGATATTAATTTTTCTATGAATCATAATATCAACTAATTCCATTAATTTACCATTGAGAGTACCTATATTCCAAAATTCTATCATAATATTAATTTCATTAGTTTCATCGACTAACTTATTTACCCGCATTCGTCCGTAATGTGGGAACCCTTGCATATTTGACACTACACTCGGACGCCGGTGTAGCGGCTCTTGCTCACTTATCACCGTATTCAGGCAATACAGCGTGTCGCTTCCAAGGGACGCCCTAACACTTATACAATGATTAAAAGGATTCATGTCATGATTCATTTCGACAAGTTTTACGCTGATTGTCGACTACCTAACACAACCCTCCACTTTTCACGTCCGGGTCTAGGACTGATAATGACAGTGTTAAAGATAAATTTATAACAGTATTACCATTTTTTTTTTTCTTTGGTGACTTTTTGTAATGATTTTGGGTGATTAATTAATTTTTCTCTTTAGTTACTCTTCTAATTATTTTGAATGATTAATTATTAATGATAGAAAATGATACTGAACTTATATTTTTTGTCTTCTAACCACTTGTTTCCTCGATATTTTGATGATCCTGGATTAGGTTGTGATAGAATTATATTCTTATACAGAGATTTGATTATTGATTAGCTCGAATAATTTAACTCATGTTTCTGGGCGTTGCAGCCCAAAAGAGTAGGGGAAAGGTTTTCTTAGGTCTTGAGCTAGTGAAGTGTGCGCAATTGCAGGTTCTCCCAAGCTTCGAAAATCTACCTTGGGAGCGTGATATGATACTTTTTAAAAATTTTCCAAGCTCCTAGTGAGTTCACAAGAGTATTTTTGAATTGTTTTGTGACCTCTAAGAACTAGCAAATTTAGTTACATGCATTCGATTGAATTTGGCAAATAAGAAAATGACCATGAGCGGAATATTGTTAAACCAATGAAGAGAGAAGTCTTTTGGGTCATCAAGGATGACATTTGAGTATGTCATTAATTCTCGATAAGCAAATAGTGGATTCAAATGATGTTGTATGGTTATTGGGGTCTAATTTCCCTTGTAAGACTCCAATGTATGAATCTTTTGTTTATTTTTTTTTTCTTTGGGTGCTTTTTCCTCTACGATTTCTTTAGATAACATATTGTTGAATAGGTCTCTTCCAATTGATTTATTGTTCTCTCTCTTTTTTATAATTGATCGGAGTGGCGTCTTGAGTATCGGGGTAATATTTGATGATGTCATCTTCTTCCTCTGCTGAAGTGAATGACAATTTTTTTTTTACTCTAGTTGTTGGATATCTTATGATTTGGCTTCTTTCTCCACGTACCATTGATTATGGGGAGTCAGATGGTAATCAGGCATATGGTGCCTCCCTTGGGGCTTGCTCTAAAGCCTCTTTGATCATCAAAGTCATCTCGTGCAATCCATGTTGGCAAAGTCTTCTCTACAATTGGGTTCTGCTTTGGGCACAACCCCACTTCTAGACAGTGTTATATCAATGATGTTGGATCCCCATTTGTATGTGGGGATAAACCACTTAAGAAATAGATGTGTTAGAGGAGAAAGCTCCCAGGAGAGAATGGAGATGAGGAAGGAAAGAAAGAGAGAAGGAAGGATAAAGAGGAGTTAAGTTTTTTTTTATTTTTACTGATATCTCAAGGAAATTTTTTTTAGTCATTTTTGGCATTCCTTTTCTCTCGCATTGGCTATCTCTATTTATAATTGAGGTTTAGCTAGGGCGTGCTATATAGAAAATGAAAATTACGTTGTGCATGATATGGTATTGAATACATGATGATGTTACTAGGCATGCAACCCTTACATCTTGTTTGTATGTACAACACACCCACTTAAATGTCTTGTCTATCTATACAACATATTGGACTAAACTTCTTGTCAATTTGTATGATCTCTGAAGCATATATTATGTGGCTATAAGCGAAATGATAAGGTCTTTTCAGATTATGGGAGAACTCCTTGTTAGGTTTATTGAAGGCTTCTTGGCTAGATTTGCCAACTACCCCGTTTGGCCAAATTGATGTGTTGGTCCTTTTGGTCAAACGGGCTGGTGTGGCTCCTCTGACCGAATTGTCTGGTCAAACCAGCTGTTGATTTTTTTTCTTGAAGCGAACCCGAACTAGAAGGATTTATTTATACATTATGAACATGTTGAAGGAGACCAAGATGTTGTTAGATTGTAAGCCGTGTGAAATTTTAATTGAATTAGGACAAAAAAAAATTGAACCTTGATGAAGAAGAAATCGAAGTAGATATGAGACAATATGAAATGTTAGTAGAAAAACTAACTTGCTTGTCACACACTTGTCATGACATCACAGTCACAGTAAATTTATCTAGTCAATTCATGTACAAACTCAAATAATTGCACTTTTAAGCCGCATTGAATTCTCAAATTTCTTAAATCAAGCTTAAAAAAAAAATTTAATACTAGTCATGATAACTTATAAATTGATGAATATATAGATGTGGACTATGCTAGATAACAGGTGGATAGGTCTAATTCAGGGCATTATACATTCTTAGTCTATAATTTTATAATTTGGAGAAGCAAGAAACAACATGTGGTTTCAAGATCAAGTTTTGTAGTCTAATTCAGAGCCATTTTCCAAGGGATCTGTGAATTTGATAGACACTGCGTAAAAGAGAAACTAAAAGGTGACTTGATTTAGGGGAATCAATTGGTCGACATATTCATCAAATGACTTTACAACTCGAGATTTAAAAATATTATATGCGAACTTGGAATGATAGATATTTGCCATGCAGTCTGAGAGAAAATGTTGAATTTTTGCTATATCATTGCATGCTATAATAATGTTAGTTGTGGTTGTTGTGGCCTGATCTGAAAGCTTGAAATACCAAAGTGGGAATTGATAGGCAGATGAAAATTTTATAAATTAAACATTTCTCAAAATTTGTCAACATGGAAAATCTCCCAAATATATAAGAGCGTACTAAATCCAACATTATTTGAAACTAAAAATGCATCTAATTTAAAAATTTTTAGATTTACAAAAATGTGAAAAAAAACTTATTACTTTATCCATTATCCGAAACTTCCCGATGTCTGTAAAAAAATCTCTTCTAACATCCATTAAATTCTTAAAGGAGGTTTCCTTGAAAATGTTTAGCAACTATTTTGTGAGTTAAATGAAACTAATCGACTAATTGTGTTTTTAAATCATAGTAATTTCAAAAAAATTTATGACATAATATGCATAATATACTTGAGGAATACAATATGCATATCTATTTGCTATGAAAGTAAAGCATTATAAAACGTAGATTAGTTTCTCTGTTTCAATTTTTTGGATAATTCATCTTTTTTTTTTCATTAATTAGTACGCTCGTCGGGTGAGTCATCGTCTTTATGTGTACCCAAATGGGCACACCTTTTTTGAAACAATTTTCAAACTAGCCTTCAAGCGCTGCTAACCATTTTCATTTCTTTTCAAATGCACGAATACAGTGCTTCCCCGACTAGTATCTTACAAGAGCTACTCAAATATACCATGCAATTATTTGTACATCTATGCATATCTTATATTTTTTTTCTTTTGATAAGCATTTGCATTAAACAAGGTATTATATTTTTTTCTTTTGATAAGCATTTGCATTACACCAGTGATTCATTCATCAGAAATATAAACATTTTTAAATAAAATAAGAAATGTATTTGATTTAGAAAGTAAGAAACAATTACTATAAGAAATAAAAATATATCATTTGAATCAGGATAGTCGAAAACCCCTTGTTCTTGTTAACCATTGCTTTAAGTAGCACCGACAATAAAACCTTATACTAGATTAGCATGTTTGATTTTGTCATTTTTACAGCCGTTCTTTTATTATTTATTAGTTAATTAATACATACCAGCACACACACACATATTGATAGATAGCTTTTACAAATTAATATTATAATTTTTATAATTATTTATGTATTTGAAATTTACTAACAAATTCAAATAAGCCTTATGATTTAGGTATATAAAATTTATATTCATCTTCTTTATTTAAATGAAATTCAAGTGCTTGGAATTTCACATATTTCTTTCTTTTCAAATTGCAAATTACTGTACCCAAGTCTTTTTAAATGAAATTATAATGCTTTTATTTGTTACCTTTGTAAAAATTTCTAATAAATTTCAAATTTCCATAACGTTAAAATTTATTAAATAATTTTAGGGTTATAATCATAATTTAACATAGGGGTGTTTAGAACAAGCGTCCCGTTGAAAATTCGTACAAAATTCATCTTGAATCACCTTGATTTAAAAAAGTCGCACCTGGCGCATCATGCACCAATCTGGTGCATTATGCGCCAGCACCTTGGATTTTGGGGCATCATGCGCCAAACTCCAAAATTGGCTGCTTTTGCTCCAAATTTTGCTCCTTTTATCATTTTTGCTCCAAATGTCTAAAAATGGTATACCTGCAACAAAAACACAAAAATACATTTCTTTGAAGTGTAATATTATAAAAAATAGGCATAAAAAGGTACTTAAAACAATATATTATTTTTTTGTATCACCCCCCCCCAAACTTAAATTTTTAATCAAATAAAACATTTTATCATCCTATATATATATATATATATAAGAAAGTATGAGAAATTTAAACGCAGGGTTTCCTACAACTTCTCCTAGTTAGCTTGCATGCTTAAATTTATCCTCTCTCCAAATAATTATTTTATCGATGAATTCATTCATCTAATAATAATACTATGCAGTTTAATTTGTATTTTTAATAGTATTAAACCTAGGGTTTTGAAAAATAAAAAATTTATCTCAACAAACAAAAATTCAAAGTTGCCTTAAATTCATACCTTAAAGCACTTTCTTCTTCCTCTTGCTCCTCTCTAATGCGCAACTCTCTACAAGTTTGGTTAGAAATCAAAAGGGTTTACCTATTCCATAGACTTTTTAATAAAAGTATAATTTAAAATTATCTGATTTAGTCGCATACCATACATGCTTTCTTCTTTCTCTCTCTCCTCCCTATCCTATGAATCCTACTTGTTTGGCAAGAAAAAGACTATATAGGGAAATCACTTCTCTAGCATAAGGAAGATGAAAATGAGAAAATCCCCAATTTTTTTTGGTTTAAAATTCATATCTAAGGGACTGATTTTGTTTCCTCTTGCGGTCAAGTATATTTCCCCTCTCGATGGGCTACAAACTCTTACGAAGAAGGCCTCACTCAAGCTGCTTGCCTACAAGGCCTGCTTTAGCATTTTTTTTCTCTTTTGGTCTTGTTCTCTGGCTCCCATCGCCCTCTCTTTGTATCTCATTTGCTTCAAATGTTAACTAGTATTTTATGACAATCAACTTTTTTATAAAAATTTCATCCTCGAAATTGGAATAAGCTTTTGCCTGGTATATGTTAAATTTAGTTGATAGTAGTCCCAAAGATCCTTAGGGCAATGTTGACTGTGCATAAAATAGAGTAAGACACTTTAAAATTTGCCGCTATTTTTGACCATCCAATTGTATACACAATTGCAAGAAGTTGGCTTTGGGCAATTTTGTGACTACTCGGGAACTTATATATTTAAAACGGTAAAATTTTTTAAAAAAAACTCTTTATTTTACTCTCTAATTTTACAATTAAATTTGAGAAAATAGCAAAAAATCATTTTATTTTTACTTTTGATGATAGTTTGATAATTTTTCAAGGATAATATCAAATATGTGATAGTAGAATGTACCGAGTGAAATATCTATTATACTAAATTGGATGTAATATAATTATTAAGCTGCTAAAACTATCTTTTGACGCAGTATTTGCGAGTCACGACTTTTTAATAGCAACAACATGTTAGCTAAACAATATCACCGACCATATTATTCTTTGACATATCTCAAATACTTATTGTGAGCTGTTTCTACCTTCAGATATGTGATATTTTTCATGTCAAATTATGGGCCATCATTTTATTTTAAGCCATGATGTTATTTTTTGACATTTTCTAAATTTTAGAGGCCAGACTATAAAATAGAATAAGGTTGAATGATTTTTAAAGGTCTTTATTCATTTATTAATTTTTGCTCTGGTTAACTGATGTCAGTGTTGGATCTCCTTTTTTTTTTTTTTTTTTTTTTTTTTTTTTTATTGGTTTGAGCTTTGCAATGAACTAATGACTGACTTTAGCAGGCTGCTGAAGAGGCACTAAAATATTTGAAAGCGCGCAGCGAAGTGCAAAGGCATAAACAACAAAATCCTTGCGGGTCGTGATACGGTAGGCTCCCTACTTTTCATCGCTTATACGAACTGTACAAGTCACTTCATAAACCATTTGCTAATAATTTCATCCAGAAATGTTTTTTAGTGCGGTTGATTTTTTTATTTTTTTTATTTTGGGTGCCCGGATAACTGGTTGTTTGAAGCCATAACGTTACTATTTGTGGTTGGTTAAAAAGATGAAGGCGCACACAATATAATTAAATGCCATGCATGATTTGAAAAAGTTGTTTAGAAATGGCGATGACAATAATAGGCTCTAATATTGATTAATGTTGTCAGAGAAGGGAATAATCGTTTGGGCAACAATAAGCATAATTTATGAGAACTTAATTATGGGAATCCTACTTTCACATTAACATGTATGGAGCTATAGTGCTTTTCCTTATAATATATATCTATATATATATATATATAGACACACACATGCACGCAAAGTTCTTTTGCAGTTGAAATTTAAGAAAAAAAAGATCAAAATATGATTAAGATGTTAAATCAATGTCGCAAATGTTACTATGAATGTTGTTTTGCTTGGCTGCTAATTACGTGATATCATTTCCCCCAACGTTTCGAGAACTTGCTAAAATTTGGTCCTTCCTGTAGGAGGAATCGCCCAAAGGTGGAGCCATATTCGATGATTTCACAAGGTGAAAGTTAATGTGTTATTGCCATTTATGCAAGATGGTGAGGTTTTAATCTATTCATAGGTGATGCTTTTAAATACTGTACCTGAATTGCATTTGTATCTTACATCTGCATCCAAAATCGATCTTTAACTATTTTATTGAGCTTGATAGTTTTTGAAGTTTGTTTATTAAAATAGTATTCAATTTTATACAGCAGTTCAGTACTTTTAGATTAAATTATATATAATTTATTTATTATTTCTTCTTTATTTAAAAAGATAAAAGAAAAATAATTCTAAACTAATTTTAAATTTCGGAAAAACGATCGGTTAGAAATTGCCTCCATTAACCTGCACTAAAGCAGCTAGAAAGAAAAATAAATATCATTGATTTTTTTAATGAAATTATAGAAGAATTAAAAATTAATCCTTGCAATAAATGAAAGCTTTTTTAAACAAATGCGGTTTTGTTGCTGGAGAGCATCCAAGGCATTGGATAAACGCTTTTATTTGATGCTGAATATAGCAGAGCTAAATTATTAGATTAATGTATTAAATAGGGGCATAGAAGGGTTAGAATCTATGAAAATTGATAACTTTCTCATATAATATATATTGATAGAATTCAATGGAATTCGTTATCGGATCTGGCCAATAACAGACAACATTCATGATGAATTAATCTAGCTATAATGAGTACATGTAGAGTGGTAGGCGTGCATCAATGATCACAAATGAAGTGCATGATAGAGACTTGTTAGCTAACTAATAAATGCGGGAGGGAGGAAGGCTAAGTAGCCATGAATGGGCTATAAGAGGAGGGTCACGGTTGGGGGAGGAGTAATTAACAACCTTCACCGGGCCTGAAATCTGTTTCACGAAATATGCTTTGCCATTCAGTATTCCCACTACCCATTGGGTCCATCTACCACCTGCCACTGGAATAAACCCGGCAATGAGTTTCGCCCAATAATTTATCGCTATGGCGAAATTAATATATTTTGATCTTTGAGTTCAGGCTGGCAGGTATAAATTTAATACAGCTTTAATTCCCTATGTCTCTCACTTTCTCCCAACTGTGTTGGTGGGCCCGTTGATTAGATAGCCCCCTTCCTTTCCGATCATGTAAATCTGGGTTCTAAACTTATCGGTCAGCAAGGCGCTCATGGTGTACAGCCAATGTATTCTACACAATTTTAATTGATAAGAAAATACATAGTAGTGTCAAATTAATCAAACTAATTTTTCACTTGTTACTCTTCTTAGTTACATGCTGGGCTTCACAATTGTGGTGCCCACTGCCAATGGTATTTCTGGGCCACTTGCTTTCTTGTCTACCTGCAATTTTAACTATATTAATGCTACATTGTGCTAATTATCCTAGCCCTTGTAATTATCCGCTGAATGCAAAGGAAAGTAGTTTGAAGGCTTTTGAGTTGTTCACGTAATCTCTTTTAACTTGGCCTAGCTCTCAGCATCAATCACACCATGGCTTATGATAGGTGCTTACATCAGTTGTCTATTGATTGAATGGTGGATGCATTCCTAACATTCTTTTCTTGAATCTTATTGTAGTGTCACAAAAATTAAAGTGAAGCGTTATTAGAACCCAGATTGATGTGCCGATATCAAGTACAAAAAAAGAAATAATATACCATATATGTCTCTAAGATTTGAATAATTCAACTTCAAGTAAGTGCACATCTTCATAAGAGACAATTGCAATTGATACATTAAAATAAAAGTTATAATTTTGTTATTATTGTATGCTAAAAAGTTCATAGCAGTAGAGAGAATTTAATGTCGTTACTTTGTATCAAGATAAATTACACAGAGAAAAATGAAGGTAGCAAGAAACAAAATTTTCAAAGTTGAATACCTGAAATAAAAAATGCTTTAACTAATCTTCTGAAGACGTTCATTAAACTTGCCGACTCAAATTAAGTACTATTAAGTCATCTAGTACCTATGTATCTAATCGAAAGAATAATACATTAATTAATAAAAAATTTAAATTTCAATTCTTGCATAAAAATGTAATAAACCTAAGTGGGCTTAGTATCTTAAAAATTAGGATAATTTATATCACGTCTAAATAATAGACTACTAATCTTAAAAATCTCCTTGTTGTGTAAGTCTTGATGACAGGGAGACATAACAATGGAGGTTGCTATCAAGATGAGTCTTTTTATGCACCATGATGTGATCCATTCCTAAAAGCCTCTATCAATGATAATCAATGAGTGAAATATGAGTTAATTCAAAAAATTCGAGTATAATATACTCAGATGATAGTTGTCATTACTAATTTGGCAATTAAGAGAGCCACATAATATGTTGTTTAATCAACTTTAATTATTCCCTTTGATTGAGATGACATGAAATCATAATAGGTCAGCACCTCAAGTGCTTATTCAGACAATTCTTCTATAATCAGCTTATGTATATGCTTATTGTTTTGGTCGTACAATGTACTCCCACTATTATGAAAACTCAAATTTCTATCATAGCTTTTGTTAAAGCTCTAACTATTTCTTCCATAGTGCCCTATATTAAACTTTTATTAGAACCGTAAATTCAATTGATGTTAGAAATATAAGTTGAGTTGCATAAGAAGAATAATCTATAAAGAAAAAAGGACATTTAAAGGACATAAAGGTGATGATATTAGGATGTTCTAGTACTGTTGAGAAATTAGGGCAAAGAAAAAAAACAAGAATTGACACAAATATCCAGAAGAACACACAGAAATCCAGAAGAACACACAGAAGTTTAACGAGGTTCGACAAAGATGCCTACGTCCTCGGGAGCAGATCCGCGGCTTTCCTTCAACTCCAGAAAAAGAGTACATAATACAATAGTTATAGGGTTACAAATAACACATATATATAACATTGGCGTACAATATGTAATTACAAAATTACCAATGTACCTTACAGCGAGGCGTTGCCCCCGTACCCCCAACCCACATAACGAAACTCCCCCGATTGTATAGATTCTTCCGCTCTGCTCTGCTCTGTTCCGTTCTAGCATGTCCCTTATATGGTATATGAGCCATACCTAACAAGTACAAAATAATGTGAGAAAAAAAATAATTTCATCATTATCATGTGCTATGTTTTATCAACCATTTGAATGAAAAGAAGTACTCGACTAGCCTTATTGATACTCCAAAATGTTTCTAGCTATATTTTTAATGCTTGATCTAGATTTATTTATAATTAGATCAAATTGCTACTGATGTCGATCCAAATTAATTCAAAATGGAGTACAATTGATCTTAGAACCAATTTCAAAAACTTTTGCTCACATACTTGGCGCATTGAGATACAAAAATAATAATTGAATATCCAATAAGTTAGATGAATTTTTTCGGCAATTGTTGATTGCCCCTGTTGATAGCGTGTAAACAAATATGGTTTAGCTCGAGTCACGCCCAACTTGAGCTTGAGCTTTATTAATTAATCGAGTCCAAACTCGAGCTCAAGCTAAATTCTACTAATAGTACGACTCGCACACAAATTAACTTGTTTATTATGAACTAGAGAAAACAATATTACATCAAACTAGTACAATAAAATGATAAATAAAAGGAATAGTTATGAGATAAATAAAAAATCATTTGATATAAAATATAAATATCATCATTTAAATATTTTTAATAATTTTAAAACAAAATTTAAATTCTAATATATTTTAATTTTATTTTATATTAATTATTATTTAGAAGAACTGGCTCATGAGTAACAAGTCTGAGTCACGGCTGCTTCAGCTCAAGAGCTACCGAGCGAACATGACATCAGTTTTCTAATGGATTAAAACGTTGGAAATCTAAAGTTTTCTAGAATACCGATGGAAGTTTTACTGGTGATTAGTATTGAGATGGATCACGAGTAAACTTTTCAATGGGTACGTAAGATGATAAAAAATTGTTGTGAAAAACGACGACAATAAAGCGAAAAACCGGATCGAGAAAAATCATAAAACAAAAACATAATGGAAACACACAAATTTACGTGGTTCGGCAAATAGCATACGTCCACAGTGTTACAGAGAATTTTATTAGCTTGAGGGATTACACTCGTCGATCACCTCGACGATTACAAGAAAGAACAATCTCTCTCTCTCTCCCTCTCTCCGCTCTCCTCTCATTCTCTCTCTACCCGAGAGCTTCAAACCGAAGAGTAAAACAATAGGAGCCTTAGCCTTTGATTATGTTATGATACTAGTTGTTATGAAAAATGACGACAATAAAGCGAAAAATCAGATCGAAAAAAATCGTAAAACACAAATCTAGAAGAACACATAGAGATTTAATGAGGTTCGACAAAGATGCCTATATAATTGAGAGCAGAGCGGCGACTTCTATTTTAATATTGAGAAAAGAATACAGAATACAAGATTCAGCTCACCTAGGGTTACATATATGAAATATATATAACTTTATAGTATAATATGTAATTACTTAAATTACATCTATACCAAACTATAGAGTGTTGCCCCTGTACCCCCAACCCACATAATGAAACTCCCCCGATTGAACAGATCCTTCCGCTCCACTCTGCTCGTGGGCTCGGTTTCGCTCCAACATCTGTCCCATTTATAGTATATGAGATATACCTAACGAATTTCCACCTTGGCGAATATCTAGCCTCTTAGGATCCCCACATTGGCGAGTATCAAGCCCCTTAGGAGAAATACATATGCCTAAAAAATCTCCACCTTGGCGAATATTCAGCCCCTTAGGAGAAAATACGTTATGGAGTTTCTTATGCATCAATGTGGGTTGGGCCACCACGCTTCCGCTGCACCCTCGTTGATCCCACAACCCATTAAATTCCAAGAGATAACTCTTCAATTCCAAGAGACATTTCTTCATTCCAGGAGACTCCAAATTTCAGTATTATGAGTCACACCGAACAAATCTCCACATTGGTGAATATCCAGCCCCTTTAGGAGAAATGCACATACCCAACAAATCTCCACCTTGACGAATATCCAGCCCCTTAGGAGAAATATATTATAAAGTTGGGGGGATTAGCGAGGGCGCAGCGGAAGCTTGTATTTTGTATTCTTTTCTGAATATTGGAAAGGAAGTTATCGCTCTGCTTCTGAGGATGCAGACATTTTTGCCGAACCTCGTTAAATCTCTGTGTGCTCTTCTGAATTTGGGTCGATTTCTTGTTTTTCCTCGTCCTAATTTCTCAACAATAATGATCGGCTCTAACATTATTACATAAGGGCGTCAGCAGAGCATGAGAATACTTTCGTTCGAAATACACAAATATTCACCAATTTGGACTTTGTAGTTGTGTTTTCAGTCGGATTTATCTATGAAAAATAATAGTACAAACGTGAAAAACTTTTGGAAGAGGAACGTGCGATGAAGATGAACTTTGAATTCATTAAAAGCATGTGAAGTTAGCTGGGTGGCAGGCAATTAAGTATCAACTGTATCAATGCTGATGACACCGTTTGCCTCCCTCCCATCCACCACGCATTTAAAGCATCCATCCCCTCAACTGATCGCATTCATATATTACTACCCACCAAGCTCCAGTAGCGCCTTGCAGTCGCAGCCTTGATCGATTGATAGATCGATCGGTTAAGATGGGTGCGCATCACGATGAAGTTTCATCATTTCTTCCCAGGTCCGCATCCGCATTGTTCCCTCCCATTGAGAAATGCAGCTCCGAAGGGAGAACTAACCAAACGGTGGCCGCCGATCTAGACGGCACGTTGCTCATCTCTCGCAGTGCATTTCCATACTACATGCTCGTGGCAATTGAGGCCGGCAGCCTCCTGCGAGGAATTCTCCTTTTAGCCTCCGTCCCACTCGTCTACATCACTTATATTTTCCTCTCCGAATCCGCAGCCATTCACGCCCTCATATTCATTTCCTTCGCCGGCCTCAAGATTCGGGACATCGAGACGGTTGCCCGATCCGTGCTCCCAAAGTTCTACGCCGAGGATGTACACCCCGAAGGGTGGAGGGTGTTCAGCTCTTTTGGGAGGAGGTATATTGTTACTGCCAATCCTCGAATTATGGTGGAGGCCTTTGCAAAAACATTTCTTGGGGCCGATAAAGTGATCGGCACCGAGCTGGAGGTGACCAAGTCAGGTAGGGCCACTGGATTTCTCAAGAAACCGGGGATTCTCGTTGGCCATTTAAAGAGGACGGCTTTAGAACGCGAGATCGGTGCCGATTCTTCCCCGGATGTGGGGATTGGAGATAGACCCACCGATTACGACTTCATTTCCTTTTGCAAGGAGGGATACATGGTGGCGTCAAATAAAAATGACCGGCCGGTGCCGCGTAACAAACTTCTGAGCCCAATCATCCTCCACGACGGCAGGCTCGCCCAGCGCCCCACCCCGGTTGTCGCGCTTCTAACCTTTCTATGGATGCCGGTTGGCTTCGCCCTCTCACTCATCCGCGTCTACGTCAACGTCCCTCTTCCGGAGCGCATCGTTTACCACAACTACCGGCTCATGGGCATCAAACTGATAGTGAAGGGCAACCCACCGGCCACCGATCCCAAAAGAGGACACAAGGGCGTTCTGTTCGTTTGCAACCACCGCACGGTCTTGGACCCAATCGTCACTGCCGTCGCCCTCCGCCGCAAAGTCAGCTGCGTCACATACAGCATCAGCCGTTTCTCGGAACTCATCTCCCCGATCAAAGCGGTGGCTCTCACGCGGGAGCGGGGCAGGGATGCGGAGTACATCAAACAACTGCTGGAAGAGGGGGACCTGGTGATCTGTCCCGAGGGGACCACGTGCCGCGAACCTTTTCTGCTGCGTTTCAGCGCTCTATTCGCGGAGCTCACCGACCGGATCGTTCCCGTAGCCATCAACACAAAGCAGGGCATGTTCCACGGCACCTCGGTCAGGGGATGGAAGCTGTTGGACCCTTACTTTTTCTTCATGAACCCGCGCCCAACCTACGAGATTACTTTCCTCAACCAGCTGCCGAGAGAGCTCACTGTCGCGGGGGGGAAGTCCCCCATTGAAGTCGCCAATTACATCCAGCGCGTTCTAGCCGCCACGCTCGGCTTCGAGTGCACCTCCTTCACACGCAAGGACAAGTACACCATGCTTGCCGGCAATGATGGCCGCGTCACCTCCTCCAACAAGCCTGACAAGCTTGCCGTCGCTGCCTAGCACCTAAATTTAATCTCGATAAACCCCGATCAAATTGTATTCGTGGCCTCTCCTGCTACAACCTAATCATGCTTGCATTAATTATTTGTCTTCTATATCATTCTGTATCTGAGATCATAGGTAAAATTTGTGAATCAAGTGTAGTGGCTTATGTTCCAAGGATAAATTGAGATGCGCTAATTTTATCCCCCAATTAATCTGTCATCATCAAACAATTAATAAAATTCCAACTTGTTTTATACCTAAATTTCACTCAGAATTGTCTAACTGATTTTGTTCTTCTCCTCCTTCTTATAGTGATATTATTATAAACAATGCTCTGCCTATTTGTGACATAAAATCAGAGAAATTTGTTCAGAAGAAATTCCATCACAAAATCATACGTGTATCTTACGAAGTTGCAACTTGGAAAGCATTGTACAACTTTATTATTTATTATTAATACTGCAGAAAAATAAAAGACTTATATCCTATTTTGTACAAAGATTCAGCGTGCACATATAAAAAAAAAATCATTAGAGAGATTAGAATTTTTATGCGATGAATTTGAAAAGGAAAAAAAATTTGGGGTATATACCCATAGAAATAATCTTATGTATATGATGTTATGAAAAATGTTCTACCCTACAGTTAAAGAAAGATTAAATACATCAGTTTACATGACATTGGCCAAACATAATAATCAAGTGATAATCATTCAATGGCACACTTGGGCTACAATAAACATGCAAAGACAATCAAATTATATTTGTGGCTTTAATGAGAATAATTGGTTGTTGATGGGCAGACAATGATGGAAATGCAATAAAAATTAGACAATGATAATCAAACGATGATTGTTGTCAGTAGTAGTCATTAGTTTTGATTGATTTTTAATATATTTAAAAAATTATCAGACCATAAAGTTAGCAAAATCAATTACACACTGTAAATGACACTTATTTTCACTAACTGTAAAAAATTTGAAATTTATTTGATTAATTATTAATTTTTACCACTATAGTTGATGTTCTAAATAAAATGACATTTTTGGCACTAAAATAATTTTAATAAATTAAATATAATTAGGAAAATTATGAAAAGTGATTTTCTGAGTTACTTGTGATCAGGGGCACTTAGGAAAAATAAAAATTATTTTTAAATAAATATTTTATTTTTAAGCCTATTTTTGAATTAAAAAATTATTAAAAATAATTAAAAATTTCAAAATACAAACATGTTTCAAATTGTTTCTAATTACTTCGAAGGGCACTTAGAAAAAATAAAAATTATTTTTAAATAAATATTTTATTTTTAAGCCTATTTTTGAATTAAAAAATTATTAAAAATAATTAAAAATTTCAAAATACAAACATGTTTCAAATTGTTTCTAATTACTTCGTGATCACTTGGGACTCATTAGAATATTTTTTTTCTAATTTTTCTAAGTTAAATATACATTTTTAAAGGCTAAAAATGTATTTTCTCTAATTTTTTATTAAAAATAATTATAATAAATAAATTAAAAATCAAAAAAATAAAAATTTTATTTTTGCTGAGTTTTTTGGATTTAGGGAAATTTAATAAAAATATTAAAAATATTTTTTGTAATTAAAACATATTTTCTATTTAATTAAATCATTAAAATCAATAAATAATTATAATAATTAAAATATATTTTGAAAAATGATAAAATTTTGTCTAAGTGGTCCTCTAACTTAGGTGAATCTCTAATAATTTTCCCATGAGCAATAATTTTACTTTGATTAGTTAAATAAATTTATATTGAAAATCATATTTCTAAGTTAAAATAATTATTTAAATTAAATTAAATTTTTAAAAACCATATTTTCTCCTCTAATATTTTAATTGAGCCATGAGTGGGGTACTCTAAAAATCTCAAGGTCATTTGAATTATATTTAATAAATTGTCAAGTGGAGAGCCCTAGGGGCAAAATAGTAATTTCAAATTATGGTGCCTTAATCAAAATTTAAGATTAATTACGGGGTAAATGAGTAATTTTGATCATAATGAGTTCTTTTTGATGTTTGAAACATAATGGGTTGAGAGAGTAGAAACCAATTTGCCACATTTTCATGGAAAAGATAAAATTGTAATTTCATAAATTATCATGATTTGAAAGTCAATTAAAACTGGATGATTCTAAAGTGATGGGCTTAAGTTAGGAAGATAATAATTCACTTATTTTAAGCCCATACTCGGTGATAATATGATCTTTTGATAAGAATATATCTCACTTAAATAAAAATTTTAATAATTACAAATTCACCCATGAAAATTATTAAGGGGTTAGTAGTGACCTAGGTTTGATATTTAAATTTGTTTAATGAGGTTTATAAAAGATAAGATAACTGATAATTAACACCTTTAAAAACTACAGGCCCAACTTTAGTAGTGGGTATAAAATCTTTAATGACTTAAACATGTCTTAGGGGAATCTACTTACATAAATTTTAAGTAAAATAACAACTGATTAATTGAGTAGCCCACTCTCGGGATAATTGAAATATCAGGTTCACTGAGCATAGGGTGTACTAACTCATTGCAACTAAATTTAAAAGTTGGGATGATAAATTGAACAATATAATAAGCTCAAATAAACTTGAAACACTTCAAAAAGGGATTTAAAGTTGTTATTGATTATTCCCCATACGCTTTTATGACCTTTTGGATGAAGATAATTGAGCTTATTATTCTTTATTTCAAAAGATCATCCATTAAAACCTTTAAAGATTCACCAAGTTATGACTTAGGGTTTGGTAGCTACACCTTCATCTACCCTTGCAATTTGTTTAAATCTCCTGCAAAATTGTATACATGCTGCAAATTCTAACGTTTTAGCGAGAACAACAAGAAGATGACAGGTACGCTTTTATAGTTTTATTTAATTTCTGTCATTTACCGCAGTTTACTTTAGCTTTAAAATATTATTCTTGACCTCACTTTTGGTTGAGGTCTAGAAAAC
>NW_018164646.1:0-4476 GCF_001263595.1 Phalaenopsis equestris
AAAATAAAAGTCTAAATTTCTAAAACTTACAAAAAGACAATGTTAAAGATGGTTACTAATATTAATCATTTTCTACACTAAAAACTTTTAACTTAAAGTTTTTCTTCATTACTCAATATTTCAACTAAATTCACTTTCTCATTTTTAAAATCAAATTTTACTTCCCTAATATAACTTCATATACATGATCAATTTTTCTTTTTAAATCAAATTCACTTGTAGTTCATTTTAGAAAAAATAAAATTAAAGTTTAGAAAATATTTTTCATCCCCCCCCCCAAACTTAAATTTTTAACAGATTAGATATTATAGAATTAAATATATATAAGCATGAATGAAAATAAAAATAACATGCTTACAGGAATTTTTATAGCCTAATGATACATGTGTAAAACTAAAAAACAGGAGTAAAATTAATTTTGATCAAATTTTGTAATATTTTCATTTCAATTCAACATCTTGAGATTCATTAGACTTCTAAATAGTGAGTATAAACATACCAACAAACTAACACACTAACTCGACTTCAAAGTCTCAACATAAAAATAAACTCACAAACATGATAAAAGAAAAATACAAGGTAGCAATTTTCTAAGTTTCAAATTTAAGATTTACGCTAGCAAGATTTTCAACTTTACAAATGACATTGAATTAAGTTAAGTTCTAAACCAACTAAATTACAAAGCTTACAATAGTTACTACCCTAAAAGTTTAAAACAAACTACTAACTAGCACAAACATCACAATACAATTAAAAATAAAAGTCTCACACAACATAATGTCTAAACAAGTACACAAACATACATGTCTCGAGTCCAAAACATGAAAACACATCACATCACAATTCTTACTTAAACATAAGAGTCTAAACCACATCACATAGTTCATATCAACACACAGATGCAAATGTAACAAGCCTAGACCACATAGTTCATATCATATTACAATCATAAAAGTAACTCTCTCAGTTATACTCCTCATCCTCTGAATCACCGCTATCCCAAACTTTTGCAAGCACATAATCAGGGTATCTAGGATATGGAGGAAATTACACTCCTTGGTCACCCCTAATGAGGCTCCCCAAAGATGAGTGAAATTTCTCTTCATAATCACTTTTTCTCTTATTATACCTATCAGTGCGATATATAAAACACTCTAAATTTTGTACCCTATCAGCAATATAGTTAATATTATCCATCATTCTCTGCAATAATTGATCTTGGGTCTCAATAGAA
Source organism: Phalaenopsis equestris (assembly GCF_001263595.1). Classification (NCBI taxonomy): domain Eukaryota; kingdom Viridiplantae; phylum Streptophyta; class Magnoliopsida; order Asparagales; family Orchidaceae; genus Phalaenopsis; species Phalaenopsis equestris. Next base: position 1,235 of record NW_018164646.1, read on the forward strand.
TCTCATCTAGATGTAGAAGCACATGAGGTAGATGGTCTAAATGTAGAAGCAGTAGAGGTAGAAGCAGCAGATATCTCAATTCTATAACTCCTAGAAAATCCTCTTGTCCAGCTAAAATTAGAATGCTCAGAATAAGTCTTCACATTAACCTTAGTGATGGGCTTTAAAGGTAAGAACACTTCCTCCTAGCTAGCATATTTAACTCCGGTCTTCTCACACAAAGAAAAGATCAAGGAAGAAAATCTTAGACTTGCAGTAGTAACGGCATTGGTAAGTGACATTAGTAGAACTAATGATAGTCTGACAAATGAAAGCTCCTATGTTGATGAGATTTCCTTCCTGAATACAATAATTTAACGTCACTCTCTCTGGTCACTTCACTGAGATGATTTGCTGGTAGTAGAGGAGCAGAAATAAGAAAATGTCAGGCCTTTGAAGGTGCACATAACTTTGAAGTTGGAAAGTTGACTCTCCTCTCATTAGTGATTTTCCAAAGACCTCTTCCAACAGCCAAAAACCTCTTCCAACAGTCAAGTAAGAAATAATCTCGTCTAACTCTGCTTCAGTCGAACTATAATTTGCATAAAAACATAACGTATCAGGTGGCAAATGATAAAACAAGTATATAAAACAAGTTGACTACCTCCGGTGAAAAAGGTACCAACTTTCTTCGAACCATGACTCTATTATCTTCAGCCTCAGGTAGGTTTGCAAACTCCCTAACAAAAGAAATAACCACCACAACAGAGAAACAACATAATCGTTCCCACTTTCGGCAAAAGATCAAATCCTCTACGTCTCCACCTGGATTCCTAAAAACACAACGCTTGAATCAATTTTCATGATTGCAACGCATCACTGTACCAATCCTAAGCCTTCGAACTAACAAATTTACTCGAATCAAAAGGGCTCTTTCCTTAGCTCCTCTTCATTCTTGGAGTCATTCTACAAATTTTATAAATTCCAGAAATAACTTCAAAAATAAAGTTTAAATTACTAAATTAAACTTCCAAAGTATAAACTACACTTCCCTTGCAATTTCCATAGATTTTTTTCTCAATTTTCATCATGAATAGTGAATTTTCAAATTTCTCCAAATGTGCTCAAAATACATAGTGAAAATCTAAAATTTTTGCATAGAAGTAAAGCTCTTACCTCAAGAAACTTAGATCTAGCAAATTTCACTTGATTCCATAAAGAAATCTTCACTTTAGATGTGCCCTAGCCTTCCAAAATCACAACGTTGAGAGGTTGAAGGTGACGGGAGGCATAAAAATGGTTATTTTCGGGCCAAAATTTCACTTTTAACCATTCACAAACTTGTTCTTGTGAATCGGCGCTTAAGCATGGGTAAGTGGCGCTTAGGTGCCTGCCTCTCGAGTTGGCTTGCGTTTAAGCACGAGATGTGGTGCTTCAGCGCCAATGCACAATTTTTAAAATTATTAAAGTAAAGTAAAATAAACTTTTTGCCTAAGTAAACCACCCGTAAATGGTCTCATAGCACTTAAATGACTATTTTCAACTTCATATAACTCTCCCATCTCTCAAAATTCTCCATAATAACTATTTCAATTCAAGGCTAAAAATAACACAAATTTTCATACAAAGAAACTTATATTAATTCACAAGCAAGTACAAATACCTTTAAACACTTAATTCTCACTCCAAGTAGTCTTGGATGAGAAAATTTTCCTAAATACAAATACATAACAATCATTTCACAATTAAACACTTATAAGAAGTCATAAATACTAAAAATAAGAATTAAACACTAAACCACTTGAAAACAACAACTTATAACACACAAATTCTAACACTAAACATAATTCCACTCTTCATTCAAAGGAACAAATTCCTGTCTTTCATTTGTCTCTCCAGGAATATAGAATTGATAAAATGGACGGTGGGACGAGCTCTAATACTATCTTCTTCAATCCACTTCTGCTTTATGAACATCGCCTTATCCCCTTCCTCCATATAACTTTTATGGCTAAATTACATCTTTAATTTCCATACAATATGCTCTAAATGTGCATGCAACTCAAGTACCTTGGTCTCCAATAAAGCTATAGTATTCTAAATTTTGTTGATCTTCTCTGATATCCTTTCAATACTTACAGCTAAGAAACTGTTATACATCACTTGTGCATTTTGACTAATGAACTTATTCCTCATGGTTTCTTCATTCTTCTTTAAAACCATCTCCCATGAAGACATTTTATCTAATCCTCACTTTCTCTTAGACTTTTAGGGCTAGAAATGATCTGGGGTGAAATTCCTTCATAGAATCCTTCTGTTTATAGGTCTAAATCCTTCCAATAACTCCTAGACATATTTAGAAAATGCCTTGGCATGTTTTTACAAACTACTTGGTGGTTAAACCTTCTAGAATATTAATTTTGTACATGTGTTTAAACTGCCGCTCTTAAGCATCAGATTTGGCGCTTAAGCGGCAGTCCACATTTTTGCACTAGTCAACTTAACATCCAAATTCTCATTCTAACATGTCTTGGTCACTAAATAAAGTCTTAAAATATTTACTAACATATAATAGTTTCAAAAATACTACCCCAATTTTCTTAATCACACACAAAACAACAATCAAAGCAAAAACACTCTGATAAATATGGTTTGCCTCCCACAAAGCGCTTGGTTTTACATTGTCATCCCGATGTAACCAGTGCTTATTCTGGTTGACCCAACATCATTCTATCATAGTGTTTATGCTGATCCCCTATAAAAATAAGGTTTCAGTCTAATTCCATTAACTTTAAATATTTTCTCAGACTTAGGATCTTTAATATCTATAGCTCCAAAAGCATAAACATTTATCACAACAAATGGGCCCATCCAACTGGACTTAAGTTTGCCTGAAAAAATTCTTAACCTTGTATTATATAGTAAACTTTGTTGCCCTAGCTGAAAATTTTTAGTAAAAATCCTTCGATCATGCCACATCTTCATCTTTTCTTTATAAATCTTGGCACTCTCATAAGATTCATTCCTTATCTCTTCAAGCTCATTTAACTGTAATAATATTTTCTCACGAGCATCTTTCAAAATATAATTAAAATATTTAATCGCCCAATATGTTTTATGCTCCAGTTCAATTGGTAAGTGACAATATTTCCCAAATATTAGCCTATATGGGAACATTCTTATAGGAGTTATGTATGCAGTCCTATAAGCCCACAAAGCATAGTCAAGTTTGACTGACCAATCCATTTTTGTTGGATTCACAG
>NW_018164646.1:4886-19358 GCF_001263595.1 Phalaenopsis equestris
TTGACATCTATCACAAGTTTTGATATAAGCATTAACATCTCTAAAAATTGTAGGCCAATAGAATCCAGATTGTAAAATTTCAAATGTTATTTTATCAACACCAAAATGTCCCCCAAAATCAAAATTATGATATTTTTGGATAATTTCTTAATTTTCTTCTAATGGTACACATCTTTAAATAATTAGATCCTTTTCTTGTTTGTACAAAAATGGGTCATCCCAAAAGTAAGTCTTAGCTTCAGAAATAAATTTCTTCTTTTGTTGGTAAGTCATTCCATAGGGTATAATATCACCAGCAATAAAGTTCACAATGTCGGCATACCACGGAACACACCACTCATTAATATTGAACAATTTGTCATGTGAAAAATGTTCATTATTTTATTTTTCAACACAGAGTGTTTTTCTAACTCAAGCCTAGACAAATGATCAGCAATTTGATTTTCATTCCCCTTTCGATCTACTATTTCAAAATAAAATATTTGCAAAAGAAGAATCCATCTTATATGTCTAGGTTTTGCATCCTTATTTTTCATTAAGTACTTAATAACAGAATGATCAGTATGCACTATACAATGAGTTGCAATTAAATATGATCTAAATATATCAAAAGCATATACCATTGCTGATAACTCTTTTTTAGTTGGTGTATAACTGATTTGAGTTTCATTAAGAGTTTTACTAGCATAGTGAATTACTTTGAAAATTTTATCATATCTTTGTCCTAAAACAGCTCCTATAGCATAATCACTAGCATCACACATCGATTCAAAAGGTTTTCCCCAGTTTGGTGAAATTATAATTGGTGCAGTGATTAATTTTAATTTTAATAAATTAAAAGCTTTTAGGCATTCCTCATCAAAATTGAAAATTTCATCTTTTTCCAGTAAATGGCATAAAAGCTTAGCAATCTTTGAAAAGTTTTTAATATATCGTTTATAGAATCCAACATGTCCTAAAAAACTCCTAATTTTCCTTACATAGCGATCACATGAATTTTAGCAGGATCTACTTCCATACCAGTTTTTGATATTTGATGACCTAATACATTTCCTCCTGCTACCATAAATTGTCATTTTTCTTAGTTAAGGAGTCCAATTAAGGACTAAATTTGTTTCTTCACAATGCTTAAGAACTTTAGATAGATTTTCTAAACATGAGTCAAATGAAGTTCCAACCATTGAAAAATCATCCATTAAAACTTCAATTCCTTTTTCAATTAAATCACAAAAAATTACTATCATAGATCTTTGAAATGTAGCAGAGGCATTACATAAACCAAAGGGCATCCTTCTAAAAGCAAAAGTACCGTAAGGACATGTAAAAGTTATTTTCTTTTGATCCTCAAGAGATATTTGTATTTGGTGATAACTAGTATATCCATCCAGAAAACAAAAGTATTTATGCCCAGCTAGTCTATCCAGCATTTGATCTAGAAAGGGTAATGAAAAAAAAAGTTTCCTAATGGCAAGACTTAATTTTCTATAATCAATGCATATTTGCCATCTTGTAACTTGTGTAGTAGGTATTAATTCATTAAGCTCATTCACAGTTACAACTACTCCTTTCTTAGGGATGTAGTGAATTGGACCAACTCATGCACTATCTGAAATATGGTAGATAATTCCAGCATCTAACCTCTTTAAAATTTCTTTCTTAACAACTTCTTTCATAATAGGATTCAGTCTCTTCTGAGGATCAGCCTTGGTTTCACAGTTCTCTTCCATATGAATTTTATGCATACAAATTAAAGGACTGATTTCTTTAATATTAGCAATTGTCCATCCAAAGGCTTTCTTAAATTTTTTCTAAATTTTCATCAACCTTTATTGTTCTTCCATCATTAATTTTAAGAAAATTTTAACTCGTAAAGAAGAGGAATCTCCTAAAAAGGCATATTTTAAATATTCAGGAAGTAACTTCAACTCAAGTTTTGGAGGTTTTTCAATTGATGGAAAAAATGATTTATCTTTGTCTATCATGTCCAAAATTTCAAAACTTTCTGAAACATAGTTTGAATCTTCCTTAAAAAGTTACTTACATTGATCTAATTCCTCTTCTTACTCGTGTTCCAAATCTTTTTCTTCAGATTTTTCTTTATAAGTTGTTTTGAAATGGCTTTCACTTAAATATTTTATATTTTATAACATTCATCCTATAACATTCATCATCTTCACTTTTTGCAAGATATTTCATTTATCTTGAAATATTGAAAGTAACAGTTTCATCAAACTGTTACTTTCAATGATCAAACTGTTACTTTCAATGATCAAACTGTTACTTTCATCATCTTGTTATTGGGAGACCTTTCCTACCTTTTCTTATTGAGAATATCCTTCATAAACTTTACATAGCTTGGCAAGTGTTCTAAGGCTTCAGTAGATGGAATATTAATTGTATGCTTCTTTAATATTTCTAGAAATTTTGAAAATTACTTATCCAACTTCTGCTGACAAAGTCTCTAAGGAAATGGAGGTGGTGGTTTTTCCAAATCAATTTTTGGCAGAGAAATAGGTCTCTCAAAATCTTTTGGAGCATCCTCTTTTGATTCTTCAATTTCTTTTCTCTCTACTTCAATTTCTTTTTGAACCCTACCTTCCAACTCTTTTTCGCTTCTAAGTTGAACTGCTTTTACTTGCTCTTTATTTTGGGTCTTTTTGAATTGATTCAGTATTACTAGGATGTGTTCCTTGGGATCTATTACTTAATAAATTTACTTTTTACTGAAGTTGATTCTCAATATTTCTAATTGTAGCTCCTTGACTTTGTAATTGATTTCCCATTTGTAACACCACTTCTTCTATAGACAACTTCTTCTCTTTAAATTTTATCTTTCTATTGAAACTTGGACGATAAGTAGATCCATCAATATTATTCCCTTGATTGTTCTAGTTTCCCAATGGGTTTACTTTGTTGTTCCCCCATTGCTGATTATTACCAATAGATTACCACTCGAATTATTATTCTAATTAAAGTTGAGATGGTTTTTCCAACCTTGGTTATAATAATTTGAATATGGTTTATTCTACTTATTATTTATGACATTTAAAGTTTCTAATGATGCTTGAGAATCTACCATTTGGCCTAATGCTAACATAGTAAATGCATCAGATTCATGAATATTGGCTACTTTCTTAGGATTCACCCACTCAGAAGGCCATTAAAAATTATTGGTAGTCATTTCTTCAATTAAAGCATAAGTGTCATGAAATGATTTTGACATCAATGAACCAATAGCAGTGGCATCAATAATTGATCTAAGAGATCCAACTGATCCTTTATAAAAAGTTTGAATTATTAACCAATCTGGTATAGGATGGTGTGGACACTTTCTTAAGAGTTCGATAAATCTTTCCCATGCTTCATAAATAGATTCCCCTTCAAATTTATTAAAAGTTGTAATATCATTTCTAAGCTTTGTAGTTTTTTTATGGTGGAAAATATTCAGCATGGAATTTTTGTGCTAAATCACCCCAAGTTCTGGTAGATCCAGGTGCTAACGAATTCAACCATATCTTAACTTTATCCCTAAGTGAGAAAGGAAATAACCTAAGTCTTATGGCATCATTTGAAACACCATCATATTTAAATGTAGAGCACAATTCCAAAAAATTGGCAAGATGTAAATCTGGATCTTCAGTTGGTGATCCCCCAAATTGATTATTTGATACTATTTGGATAATAACAGCTTTAAGGTCAAATGAATTAGCCACCATAGTAGGTTTCTGAATACTACAATGAAGTTCATCTGCAGTAGGGATGGCATAATCTCTTAATAATCTCTTAAAGGTCTAAACTTTTGATGAATTTCAACATTTTGATCATTTTGGTTTACAATTTCTGTATTTTTTTTAAAATTTTCAAGATTTTTAATTTTTTTTGGTTTTCCTGATTTTTCTAACAGTTCTCTCTAATTCAGAATCATAGGGCACTAGTCCTTCAGAACTTGAACTATGCATATACTAATATAAAATAAAATAAAACTAAACACACAAAAAATAAAATATAATAACTTAAAGCTTAAATAAGACTTTCTAAAAATAGAAATTTGCTTTTAAATCAATAAATTCTTTACAACCACTTGATTGTGAATGAGGTGTCAAAGATTTTCTTCTTTACTCGTTGATATGTTGCTCCAACATTCTTCAACCCGAATGGCATCATGATCCTGACTATCAATATGCAACATTATAACAATGACTTTAGTGATCTTTTTCACTTATGTAATCTTACTTTACAATAGAACCAAAAACTTGATCATGGAGAAAATAAGAATTTAACTTTTTTAATATATATATGTATATATTTGGAAACTACGCAAGTATACGTATCATTATCAAGTAATATAAGACTTTTTGATTAAGAACTGAATATCAAACCTACAGGGAAGATATGCAATATGCTCTTTTTTGAAAAACTTTCTATTTTTAAAAAGATAATTATTTAAGCTAAAGATGGATTCGCAGTAAAGAAATTTTAAAAATTTTTTGTAATTTTAATATTTTGATAAAAACAGGACAAACCTAAAAACATAACTTGAGTTTTTGTAGAAGAAAAACGTTAAATATGAAAATATCTTTCTCCTTATCATGAATTTGTAATAAGTGTATGAATTCTGCTGTGGAAGTATGCATATTGTGTTGGAAGTATGCATATTGTGTTGGAAGTATGCATATTGTATTAATATTCTTTACCCTTACTAGAGATGCTATAAAGAACATTGGCTAACTTAAAGTTTGATTAGTTCTGAACACCGTTTAGGCAGGGAAGGTACTAGCTCTCACTCTAGACTTCCCTTGATTCCCTCCACCTGGGGGCTAACATCTCGTATCAGAACCAAAAAAAATAAACCAAGTTGGGGGCTAACATCTCACTCTAACTTGTCACTGTCAAGTCCTCTAACTTGACACAGTTTAATGAATATTTCCCTATTTATTTGCACTCAATCATATAAACTACATTCTCATTCATACAACCTCATGTGATTCTTTTCAATTGTTGATTGAGATAATACCAGTCGGTTCTTACATGTTCTAACAGCATGTTTTAACATTTGGATTGGCCAAATCAAGGGGTAAATAAAGTACATGGATTTAAATCATCGCAATTTCTTCCAAGATTAAAGATCAATACTCTCCACAACTTCCATCCAACACTTAATTACTTATCATTTTAAGAAGAAAGATAAAGAAAACTACTCAGAATCCATAAAGAAACAAAACCACCCTTTACTTTAAATATAGAAATCTTTTTCAAACCAACAACAAGTCTAAATTAAAACCAAAAGTAGTCTAAAACAAAAGATAAAAACTTATCTCAAGTTCTCCACGAGACACTTGAAGTTGATTTAAATCTCTTCTCTTTTACAATACGCTCAACATAATAGTAAAATAAAAAGGATAATTATGTGGTGCTTGAAAATCTCTCCAACTAAATCCCCAATTTTAGAACTTTCAGGACCAATTTCAAAGTCTCAATCTTCCTACTTTTATAATTCTCCAAAAAGTGCCTTGATATCTCTTCAAAAAGTGTCTTAATTTGATGTATTTCCCCAAGAGATGCATCCTTTCACAGTATTTTTTGTCCATGGTGGTTGTAACCACCTATTAAGCCAATAGGTGTCTAAAAAACCTCTTCACAATTTGTAAAAACTAAATTTACTCATCCAATAACTGCCACGAGCGCTTAAGCGCGGGGCCTCCGGTGCATAGGTTCTGCCTTCTCTATTTAACCAGCGCTTAAGCAACGAATCTGGTGCTTAGGTGTCAAAACACTTTTGCACATTTTTCACATTTTTCACATTTTTGCTCAAAACTTGATCTTTTTTCACTCCTTTAAGCACTTTTCACCATTTTATTTGTACCTGAAAGAAAAACACAAACATACCTTCCATTAAAGCGTAATATCTCAATAAATAAGTATAAAAATGTGTCTAAGAACACTATATATTTTAGGCATATCAGATACCTATCATTTTTGGGAGACCTTTCCTAGCCACTAGAAGAGCAATTATAGATGTGTAAAAAAGAGAATTAATAATGTGTGACAATGATCAAACTATTACATTTAATATTTCTAAATCAATGAAATATCCTACAAAAGGTAAAGATGATGAATGCTTTAGAATGGATGTTATAAGATATTTAAGTGAATGTCATTTCAAAGCAACTTATGAAGAGAAATCTGAATTGAAAGAGTTAGAACACAAACAAGAAGAGGATCTAGATCAATATGAAGGTTTATATATGGAACATTCAAATTATGTTCAAGAAAGTTTTGAATTTTTGGACACGACAGAAAAACATACATCTTTTGGTCCATCAATTGAAAATCCTCCTGAACTTGAGTTGTATTTGCTTCCTGAACATTTGAATTATGCCAGTTTAGCTGATTCCTCTACATTTCCTGCTATAATTTTCTCAAAGTTAACTAGAGAAGAAGAAGAAATTTTAATGAAAACTCTAAAGAGTTACAAGAAAGCCTTTGGATGGATAATTGCTGATATAGAAGGAATCAATCCTTCAATTTGTAAGCATAGAATTCATATGGAAGAGAAATGCAAACTCAGGGCTGATCCTCAAAGGAGATTGAATCTTATTATGAAATAAGTTGTTAAGAAAGAAAGTTTAAAGTGGTTGGATATTGGATTATCTACCCTATTTGTGATAGTGCATGGGTTAGTCCAGTTCATTGCGTTCTTAAGAAATGAGGAGCGACTGTGAATTTAAATGAACATAATGAATTAATACCAACAAGACAAGTCACAGGATAACAAATATACATTAATTATAGAAAGTTAAATCTCACCACTAGGAAAGATCATTTTCTATTACCCTTTCAAGATCAAATGCTGGATAGACTAGTTGGGCGAAATGCTTTTGTTTTTTAGATGGATGTACTGGTTGTCACCAAATACAAATAGCTCCTGAGGATCAAGAGAAAATAACTTTCACCAGTCTTTATGTTACATTTCCTCTTGAAAGAATGCCCTTTGGTTTATTTAATGCACGTGATACATTTGAAAGATGCGTAATGGCTATTTTTTGTGATTTAATTGAAAAAGGAATTGATGTATTTATGGATGATTTTTTAGTGTTTGGAACTTCATTTGAATCATGTTTAGAACTTTTATCAAAAGTTTTTAAGTGCTGTGCAGAAACAAATTTAGTCCGTAATTGGGAAAAATGCCAATTTATGGTGGGTGGAGGAATAGTTTTGGGTCATCAAATTTCAAAAAATGATATGGAAGTAGATTCTGCAAAAATTCAAGTAATTCAAGAGAGGATGATTGACTGTTGTGATGAACGAGAATAATGAATTAATACCAACAAGACTAGTCACTGGATGGCAAAGCTGCATAGATTATAGAAAATTAAATACTGCCACGAGGAAGGACAATTTTAAATTACCCATTTCACAGATATTTTTTTTTCTAGATTGATATATTGGTGTTGAACTCACTTTTGGTTGAGGTCTAGTTTCCTCTTTAGTATCCTAGAGTCTAGCTATAGGACATTCCTGTTGACTACTCTTAGAGGACTAGAAAAGGAACTCTCACCATTAAAAACACAATTAAAAATTCTAAACTATTCTCTGATCAACTTAAGGTTCCACATATTGGTCTGAACCTCTAGAACTTAGTAGGTGGGGACAATATGATGGAGGTCAAGGAGAGTTCCTATAGGATTTCCTGGCCTTAGGGTCGACTCCTGGTGTTGGACTAAAGCTAGTGCATACACTGTCACTCACTAGAACATTACACCCCCCACTCACAACCCTAAACCAAACCTCAAGTAAGATGGTCCCCTAAACCCACTAGCCCTAAGCTAAGGTTTAGATAAGACTAGTACATAGAGGAACCAAATGAAGATTTCATCGGTCCTTAGCTCAGATAGGGTGGTTTACACCTCAATTTCACCAAAATACCTAACTTAGCCTTTTACCCCCTAAATCTACCCAATTTACCGAAACACCCCCAAACTCCAAGTTTAAGCAAAATTTCCAATTTCATAAAAAAAACCCAAATTTATTCAAAAATCATCTCAAACCATTTGAAACCACCCAAATTGCCCAAAATCTCCAAAAATTTCCAAAATTACCAAAATACCCCCAAAATGGACAAAATTAACAAAGTAACCTAGGTGGCCCAAACTTTCCCAAGACCATAAAAATCATTTAAAATGTCCCCAAAATCAATTTAGAATCTTCAAATTAACTCAATTTGATCAAAAGCCCCAAATTTCCTTTAAATGCACAATTACCCCAATTCACCCCAAATGCCCACCAACTTGGTTCCAATTTTTTACTACTTTAATTCTAAACTTAAATTCATCTTGAAAAATATCAATTTAGACTAAAAAACAACCCAATTGACCCATACTTTGAGCCCAATTTTACCCATATCCAAAGCCCCCAATTTTGCCCCAATTTAGCCATGTCTCCAAATGTCACCAAATTGAATGCCCAAATCCCAAAATTGACACCAATTGATGATGATAAGTCTTCATAACATCCCTCTAGACCATTTGGAACCCTTAGTTTGGACTTAGCCCAACTCTAGCCTAACCTAAACCTAATTTTAACCCAAAATCCCCAAATTGGTCAAATGTCCAAAATCCGTCAAATTGACTCTCCAAATCAATTTAAAATCACTCCAGATCTTTTCCTAACACTTTGTGGCAATCATCTATACAATATTGATCAATTAAATGTGTCCAATGTCATTGTAGACCAACCTAAATCCAACTTCAAGCCAAGTTGACCCAAACTGAACCCATGCACCAAAATTGACCAGACAAAGCTAAATTGGCCAACCAAGGACCACTCCAACCACCAAGTGCACGTTAGTGACTAGGATAGAATCACCTAGCCTATCATATATGAGCTATGGACTAATGGTTCAATGATTTAAGGGATTTCACCCCATATTTGGCCAAAACATGAAATATCTATGTCATCATTGCTTACCCTTAGGAGTTAATCATAATTAGCCACCCCCTGACCTCCTTGAGCTAAGAGGTGACCAGACCATGGCCAGCCACCACCTTAAACATTGCAATCAATCACCCCAAAGGAGCCTAAGTTGGCCAAAACCCAAAATTGAACTCACATGAGCTGGTTAAGCTTGGTTAGCTGTTAGGACCTTTCTTCGCTCCACCTAGGCAGCACCCTGGCCACCTTAGCTTGGCCTGAGAGCCACCATAGCCTCTTATATTTAAAATATACCCTCCATATCAATAAGAGAGAGAAAGAAAATTTCCTTGGGGAAACTCTGTCTAAGTGCTTCCATAGACTCTCAAAGAACTCCTCAACTCAATCTTACTCTTTTTCCCCTCTGGTTCCCACTAGGACAGCTCAATTTTGAGTTCAAAAATTCACCCCAAGCAAGAACATATTTCCCCATGCCTCCACAGTCCACCAAAGTTCAATTAACTATGCCCACACCATCACCAAAGTGAGAGGAGTTGATTCCCCACAGAAGCCCCATCACAGAGAACCCATATCATAGACTTTGATCAACAGCTGAAAATTACCTTGATCAAAATTATACCTAGAAAATTCACCACAGCCTGGGACTTCATCTGGTGGTTTGTTAGACCCAATTAAAGGTAATACAACCATCTGATTGAGGCATCCCCTCTCAGACAAAAGTATTGAGCTCCAACCCTAAACCGAGCTTCATTTGATTATCCATATGTTTTTACTACATTTCATACCATATTATCCATAAAGATATGTTTGTCTCAAGTAGATGAAGGTGCAGGAACAAACCTGAAATGATTTGGTTGAGTCTAGCCCTATATCTTAAGGTTTCTGTGTGAATGGCTTACGAGTTAGGTCATTTGGGGATGTTAAAAGGACGTCGTCTGATCACGCATTTATCCAGTGGGTGGTTGTGATGGAGCCGGATGAGCAGATGGAACAAAAAGGTAGTCTAACGAGGTGGGTACATGGCTGGCAACATCGAATATCGAAGTGCCGCATGGAGATATCAGAGCTGCTGAGTTTGAGGTGGTGCCGTACGTTTATGTAGGAAAATATGGATTTTATGGATTTATTTAAATACCCAAACTTCAAAATCCATATCTTGGTGTAGAAAATCTTAAAAATAAAATTAAAAAAGCATTTGCTCAATGAACACAGGATAAAAATGTGGACCAAAAAAAATTTTTTTTGCTTACTCTTTGATTTTTAATTAATTGAATACTCCTTGTGGTAATTCAATTCATCATGGCTAATCATTACTCACCATAGCTTAAAATTTTGAGGGTTTGTTTCTCATGATAGAAGCTATGTTCTCTGATTTTTTGAAGGTCAGAGGACATCTTTGTGCTTCTAACCCTAATTTTCAAACTAAGTTGGCTATTTTGGCTTAAATTAATTATAAAAATTAAAATATCACTTTGAGAATTATGGGATTAATTTTAGAAGGTTTCATATGATCAGAAAAGTCTAGGAAAAATATCATGATGGCTTGAATAATTTTATGAATTTTTATAAATAATTAAGTGTATATATCTTATAATAGTTTATTTAAATTAAATAATTATAAAAATCAACAAAATCAGTCCTACAATCTTTGTGAAAATCATGTTAACCCACTGTAAAAATTTAAAAATTATTTGACTAATTTTAAGCACTAAAGTTGATTTTCCAAGAAACATTATATTTTTGTACAAAAATAATTACAGTAAATTAAATAGAGTTAGGTATATTATGAAAAGTGGTTTTCTAAGTTTCTTGTGATCAGAAGCACTTAAGAAAAATAAGTCATTTTTAATAAAATACTTGATTTTTTGCCTACGTTTTGTTAAAAAATAGTTAAAAATTTAATAAAATACTTGATTAAAATGTGCCTAATTGCTTCTTGATCACTTAGGACTCATTGAAATATATTTTTTCTAATTTTTTTTAATTTAAAAAATAAATTTCTAAAGGCTTAAAATACTTTTTTTATATTTTCTCATTAAAATAATTATAATAAATAAATTAAAAATCATAAAAATATAAAATTTTTTTTTCTCTTTGTTCTTTGGACTCAAAGAGGTTTAATAAAAATATAAAAGATAATTTTTGTAAATAAAACATATTTTCCATTTAATTAAAGCGTAAAAAATCAATAAATAATTATATAATTAAATTAAAGATTTGATTCATAAAATCTTGAAATTTTGTCTAAGTATTTCACTCACCTAAGGAAACCTTTATTAATTTTTTCAATAAACCAAAAAACTTTAATTTTGATAGATTAAATAAACTAATTTTGAAAATCCTATTTTCTAAAATTAAATTAAAAATTTGAAAACCACATTTTCTTCTCCGATGTTGTAATTATCTTTATGGATAGGGTACTCTGAAATCTTTTTAGTCGCTGGGATTGTAATGAGTGATGAAGTGAAGAGCCCCGAGGGTAAAGTGATCTTTTTGTATTTTGGTTCCTTAATTAAAATTTAGGTATAATCAAAGGGAAAATGGGTAATTTTGATTCTAGTGAATATGTTTGGATGATTGAAAGATAATGGGTGAAAGGTGGAAACCAACTTGCCACCTTTCCATGATAAGATTGAAATTGTAAATTTGCTAAATCATCAGGATTTGGAGGTTAACAAAAATCAAATGATTTTCGATTGATGGACTTAAAATAAGAAGATGATGTTTCACTTATGATTAAGTCCACAACTAATGATAATCTGACTTATTTTAATCGCAGTCCATATCACCTAATTTAAAATTTTATCACTTGCCAAACTTTCTCCCATTAGATTTAAATGTTTTGGTAATGATCTAGGCTTAATATTTAATTCATTTGATGGGATTTAGAGGATAACATGATTGATTATTAACACTACAAGGCCAACTTTAGTGATGGGTAAAGTCCTGAATGCGCAGAATTTGCCTTAGGGACATTCACCTACATAACTTTTAAGTAAAATATCAATTGATTAGTTGAATACTCTGTCCTCAAGATGATTAAAGTGTCAAGATTCACTGAGCAGTGAGGTAAATTTAATTTAACCTAGGATGATTAATAAAATAATATGATAAGTTAAAATGAACTCAAATGCTTTAAGGGCTTTTGAATGCAGTTCATGGTCATTCCCCAAACACTTTAGAATCTCTTGGATATTTTGAATGGGTTTCATAACTCGTTTAAGATAAGTAAATTCAAAAGCAAATAGCGATGCCGGAACAAGGGAACCGTGGGATCCTAACCGGTGTTGCTCTAATCAACTTCAATGCTCTCAATGATATTTAAATAACCATAACCTTAAGAAACATTTATATTTAAAATTAGAACGTGAAAAATTATGAAACTTCACCTCTAAACCTGATACTTCTCTCAATCTTTACAATTTGACACTTATAAACTTAAACTTGCTACAAAGAGGAGCTTGAATCTAGCATTGTGGGCAACATGACCATCTTTAATCGTAAAACCTATCTACACTAGTCTACGCTAGCTCAACGATTCCTTGGAATTAAACAACCGAGCCATAGGATTTCGAGGTTATTCATCTTGTTTGACATAAATCCTAAACCTTTCTTTAGTCCTTCATATAGCCCTGCTATACAACATAAGCCCTAATTCGCTTTAGGATTTTAAGGTTCTTTGTTACAACCACCCTCACTTCTTCCACGCTATTTGTGTGACCATCTCGCATAATTGTAAGCCCTATTTAATAACATTGGCAAGTTGAAACACTTAATTCTTCTCAAATTTGAAACCAAACTATAAGATACATTGGGAAGTCACCAAGGTTCTCTTCAGGATCCATGCATCCCCTAGTCTTTCTTGCTTTAGATTCTAAAAAATAATGTTCCAAATTTGAGTTATTCCCATTTCACACCTATATGTCTGATATTTTTGAAATGTTCTATCATTTGAAATTATTGAAGATAATATCCCCTAACTTTTATCGAGAGTTTTCTTAGGTAACATCGGTTACCTAGAATGTAATTATCTATAGGGGCTTGCCTTTATAGAAACCTTTTCTGAACCTAGCTTAATATAAACTCTATTTAATTTTTCATATTAATTTGGGGAACTTGTCGGCTTATAATTAAATGATTTCATAGATCGAACTGATGTCATACATTTCCTAGATTATTTGATTGAGCCTCACTATTAACTCATTCGTCTATCTATTGAGATAGATACATAGCTTGAGATGTAGTGTTTTTTCTTCTACACTTTGAAAGATATGGGATCAGTTTGATTTCATATTTTTCTAAAACTATATATATATATATTGCACCAAAAACTGAAATGATTGCTATTTTTTGGGCTATCTACCTTGCTAAGCAATGCAAATTCATAAAATTAGTAGTTGAGTCAGATTCTCTCAGCTGTATTAGAATACCAAATTAGGAAGAAGCTGCTCCATGGAATGTTGCTAGGTGGACTACTAAGATCAAGAGCATGTTGACCAATGTTGATGTGATTTTCCAACATATCTTAAAGGAAGGTAACACTCCTGCATATATTTTTGCAGCACATAGTTTGACAACTAGGGGGGAGGATAATTAAGAGATTGCTATAGGTACTATTCCTTCCACTTAGCTTGAAATCCTTCTTCATGGGGATAGTTTATCCATTCATTATATTAATTGTAGGGATTGATTTTTTACATTCACACTAGGTCTGTTATTGTGTCAATCATAGATATTTCCCACATTTATTGTATACTTCATTGTATGATCTAAGTTAGATCGATGGGAAGGGTGTGCTTTGAGTGATCTTCTCACTCATTTTGTAATCCGACTTTCACATTAACATGTAAGAAGCTATAACTTAGCTCTTTTCCTTTTAATATATATATATATATATATATATTCAAATGATATTAATTTCTTCACTATCCATATGCTCATTGTAAGGGGAATGATGCTTTCTTAAATCTGAACTTTTCGTCAATAAAAACTTTATTTAGTTTTTATAATTTTACTTTTGAAAGTTTAGTTTCTGGTTTAGTTAACTTTGTTTTCCAACTACATTTTAATTAGCATTCACTTTAGTAGTTAATATTCAAACTTCGCACTTTACTTTTTTTTAGTTTAAATTATAAATATAATCTAAGAACTATTTACACACATTTTTAACTTCCCTGTGGGATCAATATCTAGGACTCCATTAGAGCCCTTTATTAGTTGAGCGATATGTATACTTGCATTATTTTTAAAGGGGATTTGACAGTTTAAAAAGAGTTTTAAAGATAAACTATTTTCATAAAAGATATTTTTGTTTCGCTTCTATTGCATATTTATTATTATATCTACCGTGTGTATTTTGTAATATTAAAAAATAATTGCAAAATTTAAACACTAAATCCGCCCGCATCATGGTGTTAAAGTGACAGTCTCAATTCTATTATGATTGATAGTGTTACTGGTATCAGCCATATTTAAGCTAGGGCAGTTCTTATGCTGAGAAAATTTGTATATATATATATATATATATATATATATGGTGGT
>NW_018164646.1:19683-27112 GCF_001263595.1 Phalaenopsis equestris
ATATAACAATCACGTGGAGGGTGGCAGCTGAAGCTCTGCTAGGGTTTGCAAACTGATGGCTTCTTCCTAATGGTGATTTTATACTTGGTGGTGGTGTTGGGGGCTGCTAACTAAAGGTGTTTCACATTTCTGGCTGAAGGAGGTAAGTGAGATGTTTTTTTTTTTTCTGGTTGTTCTAAATCTACTATTTTTAAGCTAGTGGGTTACTGTTTAATTGATTTTGGAGTTGGTAGTTTGCTGCTCTGCCGTGTTTTTTAACTGAGGTGTTGATCTAAACTACCTGTATCTTTCCAGATTTTTTGTACTTGGTTTTGGCTCCGTATTTGGGTTGGCACTATGGAGGTTTGCCCCATTAATGTTGAAGTAAATGCCCAATAGACCCAAGCCACTTATGTTGGTATTGTTGGAAAAGAATAGGAAATTCCCAATCTTTTGGGCATTTAATATTCCCTCAAGCCCTTCATTATGTTGTAGCTGGTAAAGGGACTTGCTGTATAAGAAGGAGAACCTGCTGTTCTTTTTACTCTAGGGGAGATTCAATCCCTTAATGACTTTATTATGTTTACTTTAATTGATAAATTTCAATTTGGACACACAAAGTTGGACTATGTTAGAAAATTCTTTGAAGAAATGAATTTCAACGCTGCTTGGAAGCTTGCACTGATGCATGGAAGACATTATCTAATCAAACTATCTAATGAAGAAGACTATGCTAGAATTTTTGCAAAACAATCTCTCCTGATAGTTGGAACTCCTATGAAATTGATGAAGTGGACTCCTATTTTTGATCCAAGCAAGGAGACCCCAAATGTTCACATATGGTTCAAACTGCCCGACCTCCCTATACAGTATTACCATTGGTCATACTCTTGGGTGTCCATTGAAGTTGGATGCTCCAACTTATAACTTGGCTAGGCCAGCTGGGGCTAGAGTTTTAGTAGAAAGAGACATAACACTTCCTGATGTGAAAAGAGTTTGGATTGGCACTCACGATGAACGATTTTTGCAAAGCAATGTTATGGAAGAAAGACCTCTTCACTGCCCTCACTGTAGAATGTTTGGGAATAATTTAGAGAAGTGTTACAGGCTTCTTCCACCTTCCAAGAAGACTGCTGGCCCCCTAAAGAGTGCTACAACTCAAGGAGGGACTAGTTTTGTCCTTGATAAAGAGCTAAGGAGGAATTTAGGTGATACAAGTATCCCTATAAATAAAATTATTGAACGTGAGGTTCAACCAAATATGCTAAATAATACCTTGGGTGATGGGATTTATCAGGGTATTAATTCTAAACCTACCTCCATTGATAACCACATGTTGGGGAAGAGACGGATAGGGGCTGACTGTACTAAAGATAGATAGTTGGATATCAACCCTCATAAAGTTGATATTTCTACCATTAATCTATTAACAAATGTGCTAACTGAGGAATGGAAAATCCAGAAATTGGTAAAAAGAAGAAGGGAAAGATGGAGCAAAAGCAAATTCAGGAAGCTCAATCTCTTGATGGACCTTCCAACAATCAACATCTAGATCTATACCCCAGAACCAGAGGAAAAGGGAGAACCTTTTCACAATGATTAATTTTTTATTTTGGAATATTAAGGGTTTAGCCCAACCCTCTTCTCTTAAAAGATTAATGAATCTTGTTAGAACTCTTAAAATTTGGTGTTTTGTTATTTTGGAACCTATGGTTACAATGCACTCTCAAGATATCTTGAGAAAATTCCCTAAATTTACCCATTTTGCTAATTCTAAAAATAAAACTTGGCTTTTTGCTAGATCTGAATTATAGTGGTTTGTACTGCATAATCATTCTCAGTTCATTCATATTCAATTTTCTATTGGTGCTCATTTGGGCTATGCCACTTTTTTCTATGCTAGATGCATTACTAGACATCAAAATACTCTATGGATTAACTTAATGCATATTAGTCAATCAATTAATTCCTTTTAGATTTTAGGGGGGGGATTTTCATTGTGTCACCTCTTCTGTTGAGAGAAGAGGTGGAAGACCTCTTTTATATTCACCCATGAATAGATTCAATGATTTCTTTTTTGATGCTGCTTTATATGATTTTGGGTTTCAAGATCTAAATTTCATGTGGAGAAGGGGATCTTTGTAGGAAAGACTTGATAGAATGTTGGGGAATTCCAAATGGCTTGATACTTTCCCTTTTACTATAATTACTCATCCAACAATGACTGGGTCTGACCATTGACCCCTCCTTTGTTCCATCCAGAATACTGCTAGAATTGAGGGCTCTCCTTTCAAGTTTAAGAGTATGTGGACTCTCCACCCTGATTTCCTCATGGAAATTAAAAAGGTATGGAATTCTATTGGTGAAAAAAACCCTTGGGTGAATTTGTGGCAACTTCAAAAGAAAGTGGCTTCTCATTTAAAGAGGTGGAACTGGTCTAAATTTGGAAATGTTCATGAAAATTTAATAGCTTCTCAAGAAAAGGTCTCAATATGGAAGCTAGTTTTCAGAGGGGTTTATATTCTGAAAGTGATTTACACAAAGCTAATGAGGAACTGCTTTCTCAGATTAATTACATTAAAGCCTTTTTGAAACAACAAGCTCCTATAACCAAATTCATTGAGGGTGACTGAAATTCTAGCTATTACCATGCTTGTCATAACTTCAGGAGAAAATGTAATATGATCCTTGCAATTACAGACTCTGAAGGGAAAAACTTATCTGATGCAGAAGAAATTGCCCATGATGCAGTCAAATACTTCCAGAACTTTTTTATTTGCCAGCCCCATTCCAAGTCCCATATTGATGTTAATCTATTTTTTGACTATCAAGAATATGTGCAAAGATTAGAGCTAACATTCCTCCCCTCAGAGATTGGAATTAAGGTTGCTCTTGATTTCATTGATGGGCATAAAATTGCTGGGTCAAATGGTTATACTGCCAATTTCTATAAAGTTTTTTGGCCTATTATCAGTGGTGAGTTTATTGTTGTTGTTTAAAACTTTTTTAAAGGTGTTGAACCCACAAGATATTTTAATTCCTTCACAATTACTTTGATTCCCAAGAATCAAATTAGGATAGACTTAGGAGATTTCAGACCCATTAGCTTAACCAATGTCTCTCCAAATAAATTATCAAAATTATTGTCTCAAGGCTCCAACCCCATCTTCAGAATCTCATCAACGCTAATCAGGTAGCTTTTGTTTAGGGTAGAACCATTACTAAAAACATTTGTTAGCTTAAGAGCTTCTTTTAAACTTGGACAAGAAGTGTAGGGGAGGTTATGCTATCTTCAAATTAGATATCAAAAAGGGTATGACACAATTTATTGGAATTTCATATTATGAACTCTTTTTGCAAGGGGTTTCTCTAAGGCGTTCATTATCCTAATCAGAAGATGGCTCTACTACAATAATCATTCTATACTTATTAATGTCAAAGGCCTTCGTTTCTTTTCTACTTCTAGGGGAATGAAATAAGGGGAATCCCCTACAATTTTTATACTGGCCATGGATTACTTATCCAAACTCCTAAATAAGATGTTTGTTACCTCTCCTCATTTGGCCTACCAACATAAATCCAATATTTGTATCAGTCACCTCTCATATGCAAATGATGTTATTATCTTCTCCAATGCTACTAAAACTGCTATGAAAACTTTAAATAAGGGACTCAAACACTTTCAACATGCTTCAAGTATAGAATTACATAAACGAAAGTGTCAAATTTTTGTTAGCACTAATATTACTCCATAGATCAAAAATTGGATTGCTAAGTATACTAGGTTTAGCCTAGCCTCTTTGTCAATCAAGTGCCTTGGTGTTCAGCTAATTAAGAGCAGAATGAAGCAAACACAGTTCAATGATGTGATTGATCATATTAAAGCTCAATTATAGTGCTGGACAAATTCTTTCCTTTTAAATGGGGGGAGAATCACACTTCTTAAAAGTATTTTGACTGCTATCCCTTATTATGCCCTTCCAATGTTCACCATGAAGAAAGGTACTCAAATTATCTTGGGAAGAATTTTTAATAAGTTTTTATGGGCTGGGTAGAGGAAACAATTTCATTGGCTTTCCTCACAAAAACTTTGTAAACCTCTCTTTACTGGAGGATTGGGTTTTAAGGATTTTTGACACTTAAGCTTTATAAATTTGTGCAAATTATGGATTAAATTCAGGGCCCAAGATAGTCTATGGGCTCAGTTTATGATGGGGAAGTATTGTAGGTATGTACACTCCAATCTTGCTAGTAAAAAATTGGGTGATTCCAGAATATGGGTTAAGCTTTTGGAAATCAGAAATCAGGCTGAGGAGCTCTTCATATGGGAGTTGGTAGAGAGGTAAATTAATTTCTGGTTAGAAAAATGGGTTTGGAATGGGGATAAGCTACTATGCTCAACTCAACCCCAACTTTTAAGATCAGGTAAAAGTTTATTGGTCTGATGATTAGTGGAATTCCAGAATGCTAAACACCATTCTCAATAATGATCAAATTCAATCGGTGAAGAATAACCCCTTCTTTACTGATCAAAAAGATAGGCCATTACCAAACATTCCCCCTCACAGAAACTCTCACCATGTCTTTTTTTTACTGGAGGCTCTGGTTATCTTTGCTCCCAACTGATGATATCTTAAAAATGAAATGACTGAAACGACCTTCTTGTTGTTATTTATGTAATGAGGAGGAAGAGTCCCTAAGCACCTATTTTTCACCTGCAATTTCTCTCAACATATTTGTTCTGAGCTGTTGACACAACTCAAAATTGACACTATTAATGTTTGCTGGGATAAATTTTTTACTTGCTGGGGAAACTTGTAGGAAGCTAACCTGATGGTCATTCCCTGCTTGGTTACTTGGTTTATTTGGATGTGTATGAATCAAGCAAAATATGAGGATATTAAGCCATTGGCCAAGTCTATGGTCTCAAACTGCACCTCCTATATGCAGAAAATTACTCAACACCTGACATTCCCTAATCTCCTTAAGAGTTGGATACCTAGTACTAAAGTTCAGCTAATCTTCAAGCCATCTATAATTATATGGACCCCTCCTCCTTCTGGATGGGTAAAAGTTAACACTGATGGTAGTTTTACCAAGGGATCCTCTGGGTTTGGCTTCCAATGACAGTTCATTCCACATTTTTCTTCTCCAACCTGGGCTTTGGATACTTTCAAGACTGAGATGATTGATATCTATTGAGCTATACTGTTTGTTAATCAATGTCAGATCAGGCACTTGATTCTTGAGTCTAACTCTATTACCTGCATCAAGATTTTGCTGAAAGATGAAGAACCCCCTTGGTATATTCAAAGGTGGATAAACAAACTGAATCATGTTTTGGGCAGTGGGAGCGTGAAATTTAATCATATTCATATAGAAGGCAATGACCCTGCCCCTTTTTTGGCTACCACAGGAAGGAACTCTGAACTGATTATAGCTGGCATTTCTCCTTCTTCTCAGTTATTCTTTCTTTTACATGGGGATAGTTTGAACATTTCTCATTATCATGTTATGTAAATGCTTATAGTAAAGGGAAGGTTACAATATTAAGAGTAGCAAGAAGGGATTGATGAATAAATACAGGAATCAGCAGTCCATCAACAACAGAAAACAATAATAGCCCTATGGGGCTTCAAAGTAACATTAAAAGGAAGCATAACGGTTCCCAAAAATACAAGGGAAAACAAACAAGATAAGGGGGCAAGGTAGAAACAAAAAAATCAAAACAGGCACCAAGGTCAGAAGCAATTCTGAAAGTGTGACCACAAACAAATCCTCCTCAGAAGGTGTGAACTTGAGGTATGCATAATTTATCCCCATGCAGTAGATAAGCTAAATCAGGAGAAGGGAAATTTGCCACAGTAACTTGTTTAGAACATCTACCAGAAGTGGCTAAAAGATGTGCTGGCCCACTGCCTTACCTATTAATATGCTGAAATTTCACAGTGTAGCTGCCACAAGACATTTGAATTTTCCTTATCCATCTTCCAATGTGCCATGGGGGGTCCTCCTCATGCAACAAAAACTTGATGCAAACGTTGGAGTCAGTTTCAATCATTAAAGGTCCAATATTACATTAGACATCAATTTTAAGAGAGTAATAAATAGCTATCATTTTAGTTTCTGCAGCATCAAGAGCCTAAGTTGGTGAGGGGAAATGGAGAGCATGGTGTCCAAGGGAGTTTCTGAAAACACCACCACAGCCAGCAAATCCTTTTAAATAACTTTTATCAGTATTAGTTTTCATCCAGCCATCAGGAGGAGGAGCCCATTCAATCAAAGAGAAACTAAAATTATACTGATTAGCAGCTTGAGGAACCCAATCCCAAAAGATATTAGGGAACTTGTGATATTTGATGATTTTCTGTAGGTAAGATGTGCAATGTGTAGTCACCACTTTAGCAAGAGGTGTATAAACTTCATATTTGACACTATTTCTTCACATCCAAATAAACCAAGGGATAACCTGTAAATTGACCTATTTCCACTCTTCCCAGCAGATGTAGAAGTTGATCAAGCTCAGATTAATTTTTTTCTATTTTTAAATTGATCAACAACTCAGTCCAAACTTTTTAAGAGAAGTTACATTTAAAGAAGAGGTGATCCAAGGTCTCCTCCTCCACTAGGCACAGAAGACAGACAGAAGGTCCCCTCAGTCCTTTCATTTTTAGGATATCATTTGTTGGGAGCATAGAGAGCCATAATCTCTAGTTGAAAAAATACATAGAAGTGGTTAGATGTTTCCCCCAAATGTCAGTGCCCTAGTGAACAGAAGGCCAATGAAAGAGGGTTTGATAGATAAAAGAAGTCACTTTTTGAAAATTAGCATTTTTAATAACAATCTTATCTCTTTGATCAGGTTAATAGGTGTTTGCTGGACCAAGAGCAGCTGCTCACTGTTGAGAATATTAGAAAGAAGATTATAATTCCACTTATTACCATTCCAGTAATCTTTAACCATATCTTGTGTATTGGGGATTGAGATGGAGCCTTGGATTTTTTCACCATTCCAAGTCCACCTATCAAGCCAGAAATTAATCTGGCCTTCTCCAAGCTCCCAGATGAAGGTATCCTCAGCTTTTTGTTGTTGGAGCACCTTGTAGGGTGCTGCTGCTGAGGTTTATGGCCACCCTTATTGATCTGGAGACTAACTTGCAATGGAATAAAGCTACCTATGCTGGGGCTATTAGAAAAACTTCTTCTTCCCTGGTGGACCCTGATAAATTAGTTTTTCCTCTGGATTTTCATAATACTACTGCTGGAAGGGGTTCTGCCTCTTGCATCCATCCTGTGAGCTCTAAGGATGGAGAACCAGCTGCTGTTTTTACAGAACAGGACCTTGATGAACTGAACTTTGAAGTCAAGTTCACAGTCATTGGAAATTTTAGCCTGGGGCACCCAAAAATGGAGTTTGTGAGGAATTACTTTGAATCACTGAATATAGCAG
>NW_018164646.1:27898-30458 GCF_001263595.1 Phalaenopsis equestris
GGAGGCAGAAGCTCTAAACAAGAAGAACTGAAAAAGGGAAAGGAAAAGGAATTAGTTTTAATGGAAGACCATAACACCCAAATAAGAGGAAGCTATCTAAGGGGAAGGTCTAGATCTAGATCCCAACCCTCCGCCTTCCCTCCCTCCCCATGATCAATATACTGTGTTGGAATATAAGGTGGATTGCTAACCCCTTATCTTTAAAAAGATTAAAATATCTTAACAAAAAATACAAATTTTGGTGTTTAGCCATTTTGGAACCCATGGTTCATGTTAACACTAAGAATATAGCAAAAGTGTTTCTTGGCTTTAATCTTTTCACTAACCTAAATAACTAAATTTGGGTCTTCTGCAGGAAAGAAATGAAGTGCTCTATCTTAGTTAATCACCAGTAAATTCTTCATATGAACATTAGTACTAAAGGAATAGATGGATTTGCTTCTTTTATTTTTGTAGGAAGCTCTAAAACAGCTAGAACTGAGCAGTGGGAGACCTTTCAGCACATTCAGGGCTCTATTGATAAAGCTTGGATTGTGGGAGGAGACTTTAACTATACTTCATCACCTGCTGAAAGGAGGGGGGTAGAACCCCCAATCCTGTCATCATGTCCAATTTCAATGATAACATCCAAAATACTGCCTTATTTGACATGGGATACAGTGGACCTGTCTTCACATGGAGAAGGAAGAACTTGTGGGAAAGACTGGATAGAGTCTTAGCAAATGACCACTGGATCCAAATTTTTTTGCAAACTACTATATCACATTTATGCCTTGCTGGATCTGATCACAGGCCTTTGGTTATCACCATTAGCTCAAAGAGTTGTTGTCAAAAGGGTGCTTTTAGATACCTGAATGTTTGGTCACAACACAAGGACTTCTTGCAAGTGGTTGAGGAGAACTTGAAAAATGACGCACACCCTGACCCATTCATCTGCTTGTGGAAAAAGCAAAAAAAGGTAGGTACTGCCCTCAAAAAATGGATTTGGACCACTTTTGGAGATTTGATGAAGGCTGCGGATAAGGCTGAACAGGAGATGCAGGCTTTGGAGGAGGAGCACAGCAAAGGAAATATTGATGATACTGCTCTTTTAGAGGCCAATGAGAAAGTTCTTGCTGCTATAAATTGGCAAGACCATTTCCTTAAGCAAAAAGCTGCAAAAACTAAATTTACTAAGGGGGATGGAAACACAAAATTTTATCATGCTTGCATCAATTACCAAAGAAAATGCAAAATAATTCACTGTATTAAAGATCAAAATGGTAATTGAATTAGGAAGGAGGAGGAGATTGCTGAAAGTGCTGTGTTATATTGCCAACAACTCATGAAGGATAAAGGTATAGATAGAGGCCACATAGATAAACAATTGTTTTCAGAAAGCAAATAGTTCACTGCTAATCTAAAGCTGACTGATATTCCTGAGGAAGAGGAGATTAAGAGAGCCTTGCTGTTCATTGACAGCAGTAAATCTGCTGGTCCTGATGGATTTACTGGAGACTTCTACAAAAGAGCATGGGGGGAGATTAAGGTGGAGGCTATTCAAGATATCCAACACTTTTTAAGATATCCAACACTTTTTCAAAGGCCATCCTCTCCCTAATTACTTCAGTGTTTCTTCAATTTCTTTCATTCCAAAGAATTCTATTAGAAACTGCTGGAGTCAATTCAGAACTGTAAGTCTTACCAAAGTTATCAGCAAAATTGTCAGTAAAATTCTGGTGAGCAGACTTCAACCAGGGAAAGGGAGTAGTATAGGGAACCAAATTTTACTTGCTCAAGAACTATTACAAGATTTGGAGAGACCCTGCAGAGGAGGAAATGTTATTTATAAACTGGACTTAAAGAAGGCTTATGATATTGTGAATTGGGAATTTATCATGGAATGTTTGGAGGTTAGAGGATTCTTAGTGGAATTTTTACAGACCATTAAAAGATGGCTAGAGGCTAATGCCAACTCATTCCTCATAAATGGGAAAGCACATTGTTTTTTCAAAGCAAATAGAGGCCTTAAACAAGGTGACCCTCTCTACCCAACTATTTTCATTCTGGTCTTAGATTATCTATCAAAACTCATTGATGGCTAGGAGAAAAAGAAGAGGCTCAATGTCTATCACAACAAAGCTAAGATGGATATAAGTCACCTTATTTATGTTGATGATATTCTCATCTTCACAAGGGAAACCAAGGGTGCAACTAGATACCTTGATGAGTGCTTGAACAAATTTCAACAAGTATCTGGGCTGAAAGTTAATAAAGAAAAATGCCAATTTCTAGCAAGCAAGAGAGTTCTGATTCCAATCAGGCAGTGGATGGCAAAATTCACAGGTTTTTCTACCATGAGCATACCCTTTAAATATCTGGGCACCCAATTAGTCAGAGGTAGAATCAAACAGACACAGTTTGATGAGGTTATAGACAAAATCAATTCTACCCTTCAAGGGTGGACTAACTCTTTCTTATCTAATGGGGGTAGGATCACCCTCCTAAAGAGCATCCTCACATCTATCCCCCTCTATACCCTCCAAGTGGCTAATATGAAAAGAAGCACCACTTTGATGCT
>NW_018164646.1:30562-32166 GCF_001263595.1 Phalaenopsis equestris
TCAGATTTAGACAAAATGAAAGCCTGTGGGCTAATTTCATGATGGCAAAATACTGTAAAAATGCTCACCCTGGAGATGTTACTAAGAAGGTTGGAGACTCCAAGATTTGGACCCATATGCTTAAGGGAAGAGAGGAGATTGACAAATATCTTATCTGGGAGCTGGGAAAGGGAGAGATCAACTTCTAGAAGGACAACTGGTGCCCTGCTGATAAATTGGAGCCACTTCAGAACGAAAAAGATGAAGATTTACTGGTTAAAGACTGCTGGAATGGCAATGAGTGGTCTGAGGATGCATTGAACAAAATCCCGAAAGATTCTTCTACTAGAAGTATCACTAAAATCCAGTTTGACAGAAATAAAAAAGACCAAATTCGGCTAATTAAAAGAACCAGATCCAGCATTTCAAAGGACATAAATAATAGTCTATTCAGATGGGAAGATTACAAGTGGAATATTAGTAATTGCCAAAAATTCTTAACTCCTTTTATGTTGTTCTTTTCTTGGAGAGTCCTAAATGATTTAATTCCAACAGATGAACTATTGAACCTGAAAGGATTGAAAGGACCCTCAAGATGTCACCTATGCAATAATAATCAAGAATCCAGTGATTATCTCTTTTTCAGATGCAATTTTGCTAGGGAGGTTTGGAACAAGTTGAACTCTAACAGTAAACTGAACCTGTTGAATGTGGGCTGGGGCAATTTAAAAGATAGTTTGAGAGACTGGCAGGAAATAAACCTGATGCCTCTTCCCTTCATTGTTGCTTGGTTTATGTGGAATGATAGGAACAAGCTGAAGTATGAGGACAGTGTGTCTCCTTCTGATTCTGTGGCAGCTAACTGCCAGGCCTATTTACATAAGCTGATTAATTGAAAGAAGTTCCCTCAGATTTTGAAGGTTATGACTAATATTGATACTCAACACCCTATGCTTATTAAGGTTAGATGGGAGAAGCCTCTTTAACATTTCATTAATATAAACACTGATGGAAGCTTCACAAACAAGAAAGCTGGAATTGGAGGTATTTTCAGAGATCACACTGGCAAAATTTTGCTTTATTTCAAGGCCCCCTACATTGCAAAAGATGCTTTGGAATCAGAAGCTACTGCTCTTTACTGGGCCTTAAAAATTGCTAAGGAAGTCAAGTGGAATTGTATTATTGCTGAAGTGGATTCTTCACACCTGGTGGAGCTAGTCACTGCCACCCCTTCCCCCCCTTGGCACATAAATCAGTGGATTTACAGAATAAAGAAGATTATCACCGAGATCAAGTTCTAAATCTATTTTAATTATATGGAAGCCAACAGGCCTGCCAACTTCTTGGCTTTGGAGGGCTCAAACTTGAGTCATGCAGTGGTCTCAACTACCCTCCCACTCCCTCTACAACTGTTAACACATGGAGTAAAACTTCAAATTCCTTATCTTAGAATTCAAAACTGAAATATTGGGCTCTCCTTTTTTTGAGGCTCCAGCTCCCTACTTATCAAGTTGCCATCCATCTACTGTTTTCTGTCTGGCTGCATGGGTCTTGATGTTTTGCTTACATTCATATATATATTTTATTTAACACACACACACACACACACACACACACACACACAC
>NW_018164646.1:32229-39711 GCF_001263595.1 Phalaenopsis equestris
TATATATATATATAAGATTTTGAGGGTAGCAGCCGGTGCTTTACTATGGTTTTGGGGGAGATGAGGCTCCCTTGGACTTCGGAGGCTTGGGGTGAACTGGGAGTGACAAGATCTTGCTTACTTGCCATTTGTGTTCTCTTTTAAGGGTTAATTTTTAAGTTTCCTTGCTTCCCGTGTTTAAAGTTTTCAAAAGGGTTTTGTTCCATTAGAACCTGACCTTGAGACTCTTACTGGTGTGAAAGGTTTTAATTATGGCTCTTCCTATTGATTTTGAAACTGATGTGCAATGGGCTAAGGCCACCTATGCTGGGGTGGTGAGCAACAGTAGAGATTCCCTAAGTGACCCTAATTTAATGGTCTTTCCCCAAGCTTTCCATGCACAGTGGCTGGCAAGGGGACTTCTGCTTGCATCCACCTTGTGGGACTGAGGGAAGGGGAACCGACTACTTTATTTTCTGTAGAAGAGCCCAATGATCTGAAGAAGGAAGTTCAATTCACACTCATTAGGAAATTCAATTTGGGTCACCCAAAAATGGAACTAGTGAGAAATTATTTTGACTCACTACATTTTATTGGCAATTGGAAGTTGGGGCTGCTAGATGGAAGACATTTGCTAATTCAACTCTCTACTAAAGAGGATTATGCAAGGGTGTTTGCCAAGCAGTCCATAACAATAGTGGGGACAAACATGAAAATTATAAAATGGACTCCTGAGTTCTATGCTAGCAATGAACCACTTGTGGTTCCTATATAGTTTAAATTTCCAGGACTGCCACTGCATCTCTTTAAACTGAATGCGTCGTTTAATATTGGGAGTGCTATGGGATCCCCTTTGAAGGTATATGCTCATACAAATAATAAGGCTAGGTATGCTAGTGCAAGAATCCTCATTGAAGGGGACATAACTCTCCCTGAAATGAAGAGGATATAGATTGGGAACGATAATCAAGGATTCTGGAAAGAGGTTGTAATGGAACAAAAGCCATACTATTGTCAGCATTGTAGGATGTTCGTAAATACAAAGGAAAGGTTCTATAGACTTCATCCCCCACACAGAAGAATCCAACAGATTTCACTCAAGGAGGTTGCTAAAAAGGTCAACCACAATAATCTAGGAGGAAATGAGATGGAAAGACAAGAATCAACTCAGCTAATAGTTGCTGAGAAAATTACCTCACATGGAAGAAATCAGTCAAAACAAAATGAAATTGAAAAGAGCCCATAAAATTCAAGAAAACAAGTTGCAGATATGGAAAATCCCGCTCATACCCATCATCATGCTAGAGGTGAAAATAACAAGGTTGTACCCACCATCGAACCAGATTCAGGGATTGAAATGGAGCAGGAGGAGACCCCAACACCAACTAAAAAGTTAATGACAGACATCAACAAGCTATTGGAGACATATTGGCACTAGCAAAAACATAAGAAAAAGAAGAGGTCAAAGATGGAAGAGCAGAAGACAATGGAGGTTCAAGGCAAACAGACCAAGGCAAAGGAGACTACCCAAGCATATCATATTTCTCATTCACTGAGAGGAAGGAGCAGATCCAGATCCCAACCCTCAAGGCACACATCCCAATTACATGATTAACAGCCTATGTTGGAACATATGGGGGATAGCTAACGCTCTTTCTCTTAAAAGACTCAATAATCTCAACAAGAAATACAGGTTTTGGTGCATGGTCATTTTGGAACCAATGGTTCGTAGTAACAAACAAAAATATGAAAAAGCATTTCCAGGATTTTACCGTATTCATAACTTGAATAATAAGATTTTAGATATTTTGTAGAAAATATATGCAATGCCAAGTTCAACTCAACCATTCTCAATTCATACATCTCTCCTTTAACATGGTAAAAAAGACTGGGAATGCAACTTTTATTTATGCAGGTTTTTCTAGTTTGGCAAGGTAGTTCAGCAAGGCAGGCACTGTGGGAAGAGTTGCATAAAATTCATGATCAAACTGACACTGCTTTGATTGTTGGAGGTGACTTCAACTACCTGGTTTCTTCTGCTAAAAAAGTGGGGGGAATGACAGATTTTAATTATAGCATCAAGAAGAGTGGCCTCATTGCTTTGGGGTACAATGGACCCAACTTCACTTGGAGGAGGGGGAATCTATGGGAGAGATTAGGCTGAGTGCTTGCTAATGATCACTGGATTCATTCCTTCTTACATACAACAATAACCCACCTCAGCTTGGCTAGGTTTGATCATAGACCTATGGTAGTAACTATCTTAGAAAAAGAGCACAACCACAGAAACCTTTTCAGATATTTAGATGTTTGGTCAAGCCATAAGGATTTCATCAAAATTGTGAGGGACAACTGGAGGGACTGTGATCACTCAAATCCCTTAATTCTTCTGTGGAATCTTTAGAAAAAAGTTGGCAAAGCTTTATGTTAGTGGAGCTGGAACACTTTTGGGAACCTACTGAATGGGGTGGTGAAGGCAGAAAAGGAGCTGATACAAATGGCTCAAGCCCATAGTAATGGGCTGGTGATGAGGCCTCCCTTTTGGAAGGCAATGAAAAACTGCTTGCTGCTTTCAAGTGGCAAGAACTTTTCTTAAAATAAAAGGTTGCCAAAACCAAGTTTTATGAGGGGGGCAGAAATTCAAAGTATTACCAAAAACTTTTCTTAAAACAAAAGGCCGCTTAAACAAAGTTTTATGAGGGGTACAGAAATTCAAAGTATTACCATGCTTGCATTAAACAACAAAAGAAGTGTAATACCATACATTCAATCAAAGATGACAATGGCAACTGTATCAGAGATGAGAAAGGGATTGCTGATAGTGCAGTGCTTTATTGCCAGAATCTTATGCAATGTCAACAGACGGAAAGAGAGCATGTAGAAATTAGCTTATTCAAATCTGATAAAGAACCACTGCCAACATGAATCGAAATGAAATCCCTGAGGAGGAGGAGATCAAACAGACCTTATGTACAATTGATAGTGCCAAAGCTACTGGCCCTGATGGATTTAAAGCTGAGTTTTATAAGAAAGCTTAGGATGTGATTAAAGAGGATGTTATCAAGGTCATTCAACATTTCTTCAAAGGGCATACACTTCCTCAGTATTTCAGTGCTGCTACCATAATATTCTTACCCAAATCCTCTATGAAAGATAAGTGGAACTAGTACAGAACCATAAGTTTAACTAATGTCCTCAGCAAGATCATCAACAAAATCTTGGTGAGAAGGATCCAACCAGTGCTTCAGTTCCTAGTCAGCCAAAAACAAGCTGCCTTTGTGAAGGGGAGAAGCATCAGTGACAATGTATTGATTGCACAAGAGCTACTGTTGGATCTTGAGAAACCTTGCAGGGGAGTAACATGATTTACAAGTTGGACTTAAAAAAGGCCTACGATATGGTAAATTGGGATTTTGTTATGGAAATTCTAAGGGCTAGATGATTCACTTATAATTCCTTCATGATTATAAAAAGATGGTTAAATGGCAATGCCAATTCTGTGCTAATCAATGGGAAAACTCATGGGTTCTTCAAGGAAAAAAGGAGAAACAAGGAGATCCCCTATCACGAGTCATATTTATCCTGGTTATGGATTACTTCTCTAAGTTGATTGATAAACCGACAAACAGGAAGAGCCACTGCATATATCATAACAAAGAAAAAATCGATATCAACCATCTCATTTATGCTGATGATATCCTAATCATCTCTGGAGCAAACAAGTCTGCCATCAAACACCTACATGAATGCCTTCAGACATTTCAATAAACTTCAGGACTGATGGTCAACAAAGAGAAAAGTCAAATCTTGTTCAGCAAAAAAACTCCCACAGCCTGCAGACACTGGACCATGGACCTCACTAGCTTCACCTCTATGGATAGCCCCTTTAAATATTTGGGTGTTTTTCTAACTAGGTGGAGAACCAAACAAGTGCATTTTGATGAGATTGTGGATAAAACAAATTCAACTCTTCAAAGCTGGGCAAGTTTTTTCTTATCTAATGGGGGCAGAATCACTCTCCTAAAGAGTATCCTTACCACCTTCCCTATGTACATCCTTCAAGTTTCAATAATGAAAAGAAGCACCCAATTTTTTTTAGAGAGAACATTCAACAGATTCTTGTGGATAGGTCAAAGGAAACAAATGATGTGGTCTAGTTGGCAGAAGGTAGCTAAACCCCTCTATGCTGGTGGACTTTGATTCAAAGATTTCCAGAAATTACAGTAAAAAAGCATAAGTAGACTGTGGTTAAAATTCAAACAAAAGGAAAGCCTTTGTGCTGAACTCAAGCATGTCAATTACTATAGAAATGATCATCCCAACCTTGTGACTAGAAAGATGGGGGATTCCATAATTTGGGTACAAATGCTAAAAGTAAAAGACAAGGCTAAAAAATTATACATTTTGGAGCTGGGGCAAGGAAACATTTATATCTGGTAAGACAACTGGTGCCCTGCTGAATTCAAGGAACCTCTGGTGGAAAGCCAAGAGTGTAACTTGTTGGGGAAGGAATGCTAGAATGAACAGTCTTGGTATGTGGAGTTTCTGTAGACCATTCTGAAGGATAATTCCGTGGGTTTAGTTACCACAATACAATTTCACAGGTTCAAAAGAGATAAGGTAGCCCTTATTTCAAACTCATATCAAAGCATATCCAAAGCCATATATAAAAAATTTGTATTAGTGGGATATTAACCCTAGAGGTGAACTATTGTGGAACAAATACTTAACCCCATCAATGTCTTTTTTTGCTTAGAGACTGCTGAATAACCTGATACCTGCTGATTACATACTGAAATTAAAAGGATGCAAAAAGGATATGGAATCACCAAATCACTTGTTCTAAAACTGTAGCTTTTCCAGGAAGGTATAGAGCTCCCTGCAACCTTATTTTCATGTTAACACAATATATTTAGGTTGGAGTAACCTTGAAGAGAGCATGATAGAATGACATAAGCTGAAATTAAGTTCCATCCCTCTCACCATTGCTTAGTTCATATGGGCTACTAGAAATTAGATCAAACATTAGAATTTGGAGGCCAACACTAGTAAGGTAGTGAGAAATTGTCTGGCTTACATCAAGAAATTGATACAATAGAAAAACCTCAGCAACATATTGCAAATCAGTAGAAATGAGGAGGAAAGAAACTACAAGTTCATTAAGGTTATTTGGGAGAAACCAAAACACCCCTTCATTAAGGTAAACACTGATGGTAGCTTCTCCCCCAATAAGGCAAGCATTGGAGGAGTCTACAGAGACCACAAAGGCAAATGTCTTTTCAACTTTCAAGCACCCATACATGCAAAAGATGCTATAGAGGCTGAGAAATGACACTTTATTGGCTATCAAAATTACTATAATGAATAGGTGGAAGCATTTAATTACTGAGATGGATTCCTCCCAATTGGTCGATTATTTAACTGAAAGGGCAGTCCCCCCATGGCATATCCAATAGTGGCTCATTAAGCTGAAACAACTATTTAAAGAGATAAAGGTGGAATTCTCATGCATCTACATAGAGGGAAACAGACCTGCTAACTTCTTGGCAATGGAGGGAGTTGCTTCTCATAGAATCAATGTATCCAACAAACCCACAACATCCCTTGCCTGCCTGCTTAAAGGCGATCAAATGCAGATCTCATACCTTAGAAATGTAACTAGTGGTTGAGTTTGTAATCTTTAGGTGCCTGTGGAACCCTTTCCTTTTTTTTTTTTTGAGGGGTTCTCTTTTAGCTTTCATTTTCTCTGTAATCCTTTTTACCTCATCAACATGCAGGGAGCCAAAAGCAGCTCTTTCTACCAATACCAATATATATATATATATATATATATATATAATGAAGGTTGGCAGCTGTTTCATCAGTTGCTTTGCTAGGGTTTCGACACAATGGCTCAACTGGCTATTGTAAATGGCCTAATCTTTGCTACCTTTTTCTTTCAACTGGTTTTTTCTCTTCTCATCACTGGACCTTGCAAGTTCTACGATTCCCAAAGCTTTTACTTCTACCCGGGTTCTGGTTTTTTCAAATTTTTACTGTTCCATTGCTTTGCACATAGTTTTGCCTTTGTTTGTCTTCTACCTACAGTGGGGTTGGCCTAGCTTTGGCATCTCACTGGCAGTTTTGACATCTCAGGGTCCACTATCTTTCTATATTTCTATATTTCTAAAAAGGTTCTTCTTTACTATTCTATTGCTTAGCCTTATTGTGTTTCTGCTTCACTTGTTTGGCTGTTTGCTTGGAGCTTTCTATTTGCTGTGAGGTTGGGCTCTTTTGGTTTTTCACTGGCTGAGGACTGTTTTGGGTTAATCTATCTCTGATAAACCCCTTCACTGATGTCAGATCCAATTGACATTTCCACCAATATTCAGTGGGCCAAAGCTACTTTTGCTGACATTGTGGGGAAAGGTAAGGAGATAGTACTGAATCCTGATGATTTGGTTTTTCCTCAAGAATATCATGAGGGTAATGACCCTCTTTTCAAACCCATATGCAAGAAAAGTGGGACATTAGCTATCTATTTTACTGAAGAGGACCTAAATGGTCTAACTGAATGTCAAAAACTCTCCTTAATTGGTAAATTTCAACTTGGCCATCCTAAGACGGAATCTGTGAGAAGATATTTTTATGGACTGAAATTCAAAGGGGCTTGAAAAGTAGGCCTACTTGATGGTAGGCACATACTTATTAATCTCTCAAGGGAGGATGGCTATGCTAGAATTTTCTCTAAACAATCTATCTTTATTCAAGGAATTTCAATGAAGCTTTTAAAGTGGACTCCTGAATTTGATCCCAACAAAGAACTTCCCATTGTCCCCATATGGTTTAAGTTACCTGGACTTAAACTACACTTTTTCAACCACAAAGTTCTTTTCAATATTGGCAAAGCTTTAGGAAGACCTCTGAAATTGGATGCCCCCACATTCAACCTATCTAAACCTTCAGTAGCCAGAATCTTGGTGGAAACAAATATTACTCTACCAGTTGTGGAGAAAATTTGGTTAGGCACTGAGCATAATGGCTACTAGCAGAAAATCATAGCTGAACAAAGACCTTACTATTGCCATCATTGCAATATGTTTGGCCACACTGATGAGAAATGCTTCAGACTCCATCCAAACCTCAGAAGGAAGATCCCCAGACCTCAACCTGAGGATTTTGAACCACATGACAAGGAGTTGCCTACTGCTGCTGATTGTGCTGTTAATGTGCCTGAGTTGACTTGGACAAAAGAGCTGCCCCAAGCAATGGTACATGAGAGTGTGGTACCTAATCCCCTAATTAATCATGAACCACCAACTGAGGACCTTCACCTTATGCCACACTCTACTCAAATTGAACAAACTCTTTGTACTGAACTTTCTACACTTCCTGCTGATCAAGAGACTACAATTATTGAGCTACCAGAGGAAGACCCTTTGATTTTGCAATTAGCTAAGAATCTTGAAGATGGCTGGCAAGTCCAAAAAACAAAAAAGAAGAAAATGCCTTTGGAATTAAAGA
>NW_018164646.1:42059-49816 GCF_001263595.1 Phalaenopsis equestris
GAGAATTCCTTTTTATCCAATGGGGGTAGGATCACACTCCTCAAATGTGTTCTATCTGATTTATCATCCCATCTACTACAAATGAACATTTTGAAAAAGTCTTCTCAGAGATTGTTAGAAGGGATCTTTAATAGATTCCTATGGGTTGGCCATAAGAAGCAAAAACATTGGACTTCTTGGGCAAAGGTGTGTAAACCCTTTTAGGAGGGTTGGTTAGGCTATAAGTCTTTCTCCAAAATTATGCACACTAATTTCTGCAGACTCTGGCTCAAATTTAGATCTCAGTCCTCCCTATGGGCTGAATTCCTTTGGGGCAAATATTGCAAGTATCAACACCCCACCCAACTCTCTGTGGGTATAGGGGATTCCCCCATTTGGAAAAGGATGTTAAATGTTAGGAAGGATGTTGAACAATTTTATGTCTGGGAAATTGGTGAGGGCTTGGTTAACATCTGGTGGGACAATTGGTCCTTGGAAGGCTACCTTCTTCAGGATCAGAATGCTCCAGTTGCTCCAATGCTTGTGAAAGACATATGGGTTCATGGCAAGTGGAACCTTACTCCAATTCTTCCTTTTTGCAGCCCTTCTCAACTATCCAATATTCAGAAGCTGTTTGTAAAACTTGGAGTTAAAGACATAATAGCTATAAAAAAGAACCCAATCCCTTCTCAGCCTCCCCAAATGGTGGTACACTGGGGTCATACAATCTGGAATAAATTCCTCACCCCATCCATGTCTTTTTTCATATGGAGACTCTTCTTAAAACTGATTCCCACTGATGATATTTTGAAATTGAAGGGTCTGAGGGGTCTTCCAGATGCACTTTTTGCCAGTCCCAAGAGGAAACTTTTACCCATCTTTTCTTTGATTGCACCTGGGTACAGGAAGTTTGGTCTTTTGTGAATGGTAAACTCAGAATCCCAACAATGAATCTAACCTGGAAGGTTTTTTATATTTGTTGGTCTGATTGGAGGGGATCTAACCTTCAGGACATTCCCAACATTATGGCTTGATTTGTTTGGATGGCTAGAAACCAGATAAAGCATGACAACTCCCATCTAGATCCTATGAGGGTGGGTCACAATTGTATTGGTTTTATACAAAAACTGATTAAATTTAAAATGTTTCAGGCTGTGTTGGAGATTGGTCCTTCTCTCGAGCCACACAATACCAAATTTTTGACAATTTGCTGGACCCTCCCAAATTTTGGATTGACCAAAATTAACACTGATGGCAGCCACAAATCTCAGTCTGCTGGGATTGGTGGGGTATTCAAAAATCATGAGGGGAAATGTATCTTATATTTTCAATCTTTTGTTAAATCTTTTGACTCCATTGAAGCAAAATGTCAAGCTGTATTTTAGGCCATCACTTTAGTCAGATCATGTCAGTTAGATCAGCTATGGGTAGAATCTGACTCCTTGCAACTTATTAACATAATCCATGGGTCTTCTGATACCCCATGGAATTTAATCAGCTGGATCTCTGGTATTCATCAATTGCTTAAATTTTGCTCTATCATGTTCTCCCATATCCACAGAGAAGGAAATAGACCATCCAATTGGCTGGCTAGAAGGGGTCTCTATATTGAAGAACCTTTAGTGAGCAGAAGGATTCCTCCCCCACTGGACTTTCTTTTATCCAGTGATCTGTTGCCTCTCCCTTATATTAGATAACATCTGTTGTTGGTTTGAGAGGTTGCCTTCCTTCATATAGGCCCTCTCCTGTCACATTTTTTCATTCCCCTTGTATTTTGATTTGGTTTCATTAATGAATTGGAGCTAGGCTCCTTACTTAAATATATATATATATATATATATATTCCAAAGGATAAAGCCAAGTTCAAATGACATTTCAGACCCATTAGCCTGACTTCTGTTATTTCTAAGGTCATCAACAAATTAATTGCAAATATATTACAACCTCATTTCAACTATCTCATTAGTGATAATCAAACTGCTTTTGTTCAAGGTAGAAGCATAGTGCATAACGTCCTTTTAGCCTAGAAGCTGATATTGGATCTAGACAGACATTGCAGAGGGGGTAATATTATATTCAAATTGGATATTCATAAGGCATATGACACTATTATATTGGATTTTATTGTTGAGGTTCTTACTGCTAGAGGTTTCTCTCCCTCCTTCATCTCTATTATTGGTAGATGGTTGTCTAATAATGATCAATCAGTTTTTATTAATGGAGGTTCTCATGATCTCTTCTATGCTTCAAGAGGCATTAAGCAAGGTGATCCCCTTTCTCCCTTAACTTTTATACTAGCTCTAGATTATCTTTTTAGAATGTTAAATCAGGTTGCTGTTGAAGCACCTCATTCCTTTTACAGTCACAGATCTAATATGCTTATTAATCAGCTTGCCTTTGCTGATGAAATTATAGTATTTTCTAAAGCTACTAAGCCTGCTGTTAGATCTATCTTTAAATGCTTAGAAAATTTCCAAAGAAGCTCTGACATGGTCTTAAACATCCAAAAATGTGTAGTTGTTCTCAGTCAAAAGTTTAATCCTGTTATGAAGAATTGGATTTCTGATTTCACTGGTTTTAATGTTGGACAACTACCAATCAAATATCTTGGAGCTTTGCTTATGAAAGGTAGAACTAAACAAGTTTAGTTTGATCATATTGTGGAAAGAATCCAAGACAAACTCCATTGCTGGGTCAACTCTTACTTGTCAAATGGTGGAAGAGTTACTCTTCTCAAAAGTGTCCTATATTCCCTACCAGCTTATTTGATGCAGATGACTGTATTCAAGAAATCTACACAGAAGAAACTAGATAAATTATTTAATAGATTTATGTGGTTTGGACAAAGGAAGCAATTACATTGGACTAGCTGGAGTAAGGTGTGTAAGACTACAAATGTTAGGGGTCTGGGGTTTAAGAGCTTCTCTCACCTTATACATGTTAACCTTTGCAAACTGTGGATAAAGTTTAGATCACAAGACTCTCTCTGGTTTAGATTTATGATGGGAAAATACTGCATAAACATCTACCCTATACAAGCAGAAAGGAAATTAGGTGACTCTATCATTTGGGCCAAGATGCTAAAAATTAGGGATGAGGCTGAATTCCTTTTCTTTTGGGAAGTGGGGATGGGTAAGGTTAATTTTTGGCTAGACAATTGGATATTGGAGGGGCATTTGGGCTTTGACGCCTCACAATTATCTTATATTTCTACTCCGGTGGCTGACTTTTGGGTGAATGGGGGGTGGAATATTGAGGCACTCCATAAAGTTTGTGAACCATCTCAAATACATAGAATTCAGTAAATCTCCATTGAACCCTGAAAAAAGGATAGAGTGGTGGTTAAAAAACTTAATTCACAGTCTATTTTAGCATTTATTTGGGAATTTTGTTTCCCTCAATAGGAAGTGGAGTGGGGTACTAGAATATGAAGTAAATTTGTATCTCCATCTATGTCTTTTTTCTATTGGAGACTCTTCCATAAACTCCTCCCTACTGATGATATTCTAAAATTGAAGGGCCTTAAGGGGCCATCTTGGTGTGTTTTATGTAAATAGGAAGAGGAATCTATAAATCACTTGTTTTTCAAATGCTCCACTGTGCAACTAATCTGGGAAAGTTTTTTAAGTCAAGCTTTGTTATCACTCTTGAACCTGTCCTGGGGGAGTTTTTATCAGTCCTGGCATGAATGGCTAGACAAAAAACTTTTTGTGGTTCCTTGTATTGTGGCTTGGTTTGTTTGGATGGTCAGGAACAAAATGAAATTTGAGGAGGATGAATTTGGGATAAAGAATGTGGTTAATCAGTGTATTGCTTGCATACAGAAAATTCATAAGCTGAAGAGTTTCCCTCAGATCTTCTCTCAGGATATTCTAAATAACCGAAAACCAATTAAGCCTATACTGGTGAAGTGGTTACGCCCTCATATAGGATGGGTTAAAATTAATATTGATGGCAGTTTTCTTCATGCCCATGCTGGTATGGGGGGCATCTTAAGGGATTATAGAGGGATTTGCTTGCTCTATTTTCAGTCTCCCACTGTTGTCAAAGACCCCTTGGAAGCTGAAACTTTGGTTTTATATTGGGCCCTCATCCATGCCAATAGAATCGGTACTCATCAACTTTGGGTGGAATCTGATTCTCGTACATTAGTGAATATCATGAATGGAACAACTGAAAGAACATGGCACCTGATAAATTTATTTAAGGAAATTATGCAGAGGAGGAATGATTTTCAGCTTTTTGTCTCCCATATCAACAGATAAGGGAATAGCTTGCTAATTGGTTCTCTCGAATGGGACTCCACAGTGACCAACCTCTTATCATCAAGGCCTTTAATCCTTCTCTGCATTTACTTTTGGAAGTGAATTTAAATCCCTTACCTTACATTAGAACAAAGTTTTCATAGGTTCTTTTTGAAGGGTTCACCCTGCTTCTTATAAAGGGTCCCTTATTTTCTTTGTACTCTTTTGGTTTTTCTTTCTTTAATATAGTTGGAGCCCCGCTCCTTCCATTAAATATATATATATATATATATATAGTTAAAGGAGCATTATTGGTCTCCCTATGCATTAATATTTAATAAAATGATACAAATCTTTTTGGTAAAGGATTCCCCACTAGAAAAATAAAAGAAATACATAACACACTCAATAGAAGGGATCCTCCACCTCTTACAAATCCACCTAAAATTAAATAAAAAAGTCTACCTTATACCAAAATTAAGACCAAACTTATACAAGTTTACCCAAATAAAAAAATATTACTCCCAAATAAAATTAATAGACATAATAAGTTTGAACTTGTAGCATTCATACGTAGTCAAGCAACTCAACTTGCAGTAGTAGTATAAATCCGGAAACGCCATGGAAAATCTATTCAGGTTGCAAATCATCTTAAGTTGAAACTAGGAAATAATAATGCAATAACACCCAGAAGCAATATCCAAGTCTGCC
Source organism: Phalaenopsis equestris (assembly GCF_001263595.1). Lineage (NCBI taxonomy): Eukaryota > Viridiplantae > Streptophyta > Magnoliopsida > Asparagales > Orchidaceae > Phalaenopsis > Phalaenopsis equestris. Next base: position 46,994 of record NW_018164646.1, read on the forward strand.
ATCCTGCAAATGAACAAAATATACTCTAAACCATACCAAATATCAGCAGGACATCGTCCTCATCAGCACACTTCAAGTTATAAATTTTCAGAGAAACCTTCAAAACTATCACAGAGCAGGAAATCAAAATGCCTATCATGAATCTCATTCTTTTATATTTCTTATATCTCATATGCAATTGAATTTCAGGGAAGCGAAAGTTTCCAAAAAACTCACAAAATAATTTATGATATAGCAGTTGATAGAGCAATATACTCCAGCCCTCCCCATTATCTAAAAATTGGCCACATTTCTCCTGTTACATATTCAATATATAATATCGGGAAACAATCCAAAATTGCATAATATATATAAATATATATGTATGCCTCCTCCCAGCTTCGGAGAAAATAAACTACAAGTAACACCATTAACCATAAATACTCCCACGCCATATGAAACATTAAAGCTATTTTGGAGTTTGAAAAGAAAGTTTCAGCCCACCCTTCAAATACTATCTCATAGCAGCTCATTGAAAATTTCATGATGTTGTATCCCTCATATAATTTCGATGGGACAAAAGTATAGCAGCACAATTAATAATAAATTTCCATCACCAGAAGACGACGAGAAAGTATATCCATAACAGAAAAATACCCACATCCACTCCACATTCTCTCATAAATCGTAGCCATTTTCTTACTGTCAACGAAAAAAATTATGTATCCCTCCAATCATGCAAAAAATCCTCAGAGATCCATCCCCTTACATAAAATTCATAGAGGCTAAAATAAACTCCATAAAAACCTCCAAATGCCAGAAAAAACAAAACTAAATTAGCTTTCATCAAAAACCAAACCAAAAACTTCTCCAAAAATTTCATAAGAAGTAAAACAACTAAACAAACTTGAGGACCCACTTCATGTCTTGAAGAAAGGCAACTCCATAGAATCTCCCCACAGAAGACATTTTAGATGAGAATTAGGTGTAATGCCAACAAAATTCCTTTCCTCAATTTTACCTCTCTGAGCCAACCAGTCCACCGAGGAGTTGCCCTCTCGTAGGATATGAGACAAATGAAAAGAAATATTGAATTTATCAATAAGCTCTTTGATTTTATTCCAAATTAACACAACATTCCATTTAGGTATACTATTCATATCAAAATCCTTATAAAGATTAATAGAATCGGTCTCAATAATCAGCTTTGAGAATTTAAAAATAATAGCCACCTGCAAAGAAAGTAAAAGAGCCCATCATTTTGCTTCAAAATGGGATGAGGCAACAATCAAAGAAGCAAAGAAACACTTGCACAAGCCTAAGTGATCTCTAAAAACACCACCTCCACCAACTGCCTTGGAAGTTCAACTTCCATCAATATTCACTTTGATCCAACCCATCGGAGGGGGTTGCCACTTTACAAGAGTGACCATCCTATCCACCCTTGGTTGGTATAATTCAACATTCAACCCCAAAATACGACTAGCCCAGGATAAATAATCAAGAATGTAAGAAACCATATTATTAGGAACCAAACCCACATTTTGATATTTACGATCATTCCTTGCCACCCAAATAAACCAAAGCACTAGTAAAGGGAAACTAGCAAATTTGGAATCTATCATATCTACAGCCTTCCACTTAAGGAGATAGATTTTAATGTCATTACAATCAAACCAATTTATTTGAAAATGTTTTCCTAATGTATTCTAAACTTCCTTAACATAAGGACAATGAAAAAAAAGATGCACCACCGATTCCTCTTCATTTTTACATAAATAACATTGTGAAGCGAATTTCAGCCCTTTAAGTTTAAGAATATAATCAATAGAAACCATGTTAAGAAAAAATCTCCAAAAGAAAAAAGAGATGGAGGGAGTAAGAAAAGTATTCTAAATAAACTTTCCCCGCACGTATCGTGAATATATAGATTTGAATAAAGCAACTTCAAAGGAGAGATATTAGAAGTAGTTTTCTAGATAGGGGTGTCTTATCTTTCTTCTTAATAGGAATCTTGGTTACAAAATCAGTTTTATCCCCAACAGGAGACCTTAATTTGTTAACATCCCAATTTTTGTCGAACCAAACATCGAAAACTATCATCTTATTATTATGTGGAGTGATAGCAAATAAATCCCTCTCCCCTAAGCCCCAATTATCATGCCAAAAAGAAATATTACCTTCACCCACATCCTAAAAAATAAATTTGCTTGCAACCTCTCTAGCTTTCAAAATAGCATTACAATTCTTAGAATCTCCCACTTCCCATTGAACGATAGCCGGATTTGATCGAGCACAGTATTTATGATGAAGAAAGAGAGCCCATAACGAAGTATTAGTACAAAATTTCAATCATAACTTGCACATACTAATATCAGAGATCCGCTTCAAACTTTTAAAACCAAAAACCCTGCTGCAATAGGCTTGGTAACTTTAGCGAAGGTTGTCCAATGATTTCTAGATTGGTTACCCGACCATAGAAAATGGTTAAATAATCTCTCCAACTAGATTTGAGTGCTTTTCTTAAGGTTCAAAATTTGAAGAGCATATAAAGGGATACTTAATAAAGCACTTCTGAGTTGGTTAATGCGACCCCATTAGAAATAAAATTGTTCCTTCAATCATTAATTTTTTTTTTTTATCTTATTCACAACATCATCTAATTGTATTTGCTTTTGACTACCTTTAATCAAATTTACTCCCAAATATTTAAAGGGCAAAGATGCAGCATGAAACCGAGTGTAATTATTACTCCAATTCTTAATACAGCTTCTGACAGAGTTACCAAAATAAATGTTCCTCCAATTATTATTCTAATATAAATAAATATATATATATATATAT
>NW_018164646.1:61347-71302 GCF_001263595.1 Phalaenopsis equestris
TGTGTAGGTAAAAGACAGAATTGCAAATGTTTATGTGATCAAGAATCAAGTTCAGTTGAGAGAGACAGAAAGAAAGTAAAGAACAAAACTCTAATTTTCAATACATGATCAATTGATTTGAATTAATACAATAAAAGATGGTGCTTACCAAAAGAATTGCTGAAATCATGAGTACAAAGAACTTCCAATAGTTCTTTCTGCCAATGCAATTATTAAGCCACTGCCAATCATGAAGAAATAAGTAATAATCATATTTTGTAAGAAATCCCAAAAAAATGAAAAGAGCAAAGTATGAATCATACCCTGCAATGGTGATCGAAGTGATCGACACATTTGTCGCAAACTCTACAGTGCTTACTATGCCTCCTAACCTAAAAAATTATCATCTCTCGGAGTCAAAACCATGCTGGTGAGATGGTAAAACTATTTCCTTTCGAGAACTTGAAACCTTTTTTTCATAAGGCATAAATCATGGTAAACTTATATGTTAATTTCAGTCTTTCATGGCCCATCATAGTTCATGGAGTGCAAATGCATTTTGTAAAGAGTGATCAATGTGCCTTTTAAAGCTATGGAAGATTTACATATGTATAACTCAATTCTCATGTATTTACATATCTAACACCCAAACTTCAATTTGCAATAAATAAAGAATGAGAATATTTATAAAAAATATATAAAAAATATACTATTCTTTCTCTTTTTCCTCTAACTGATTATCTTAGTGATATACGATATAACGAAAAATTGGAACAAGCAAGATACAACTTGAAACATGTAACTAACGGACATATTCTCTTGATGAATATAACATAAAATTGAAGGGGCATTTGCATACATGCCACATAGTTCTTATGAATATACATATCTAAAACCTAAAGTTTCATATTCACATTTCTTAGCAATACCATAACAACTTCAGCAATTATTAATTCCAGTGGTCCCCAAGAGAGGAGCTCGCCTATATAGTAACTGTTGTCGGTTTGTTAGATTATTGTCTCCAGAACTTTCTCTTATATACTATCAATACTATGCATTATATTGGGCAATGAAGAAATATTGCCAAAGGGCTTTACTTCGTGAGCTTCATTCACTGTTTTTCTTCACTTTTTTTTTTTCCTGTTTCCTTTCTGTTTCTGTATGCATCAATTCACATCCATCTTCATGCTATCAGAGCCATCGACTGGGAAGAGTGCCGCTTCTTCCAATCTCTAAGCAGTCACCTGGTACCGATTCTCTCACAGCTTTGTCCCACCTCCGGTAAATCATCTCTTGCTCATTGCAGATGGATGAACCAATGGTTGTTGATTCCCAATCATCTTCCTTGCTCCATTTTTCATCAATATCCTACCCTCACTTTAAAATTCCCAAACATCTTCCTTACTCCTTTTCCTTACAACGGAAAAATATCCAACCTGAAAGGCTCAAGTGCTGAAAACATTTGAGGCAAATTGCCTCTCTGCTTTTCTCGATGGAAGTTGCAACTGCCCACCCCAATTCCAAAATGAAAATGATACTGCAGTGGAGAACCCTCAATTTCAACCATGGAAGCTAATTGATCATGATTTAACTGCTCTTCTCTACTCAATTATCAGCCCAGATGTTCTTACATATAACCTCCATCTCCCATCGACAACAACTATATGAAACGCTTTGGAGCGATGAATACAACCTACCAATCGGTCGAGGGTAATACTGTTGAAAAATGAACTGCATCATATCACGATGAAGAATAGTACAATACGGCTATATCTCTCTAGCATCCGGAATTTGGTGGATCAAATCATGAGGATGTTATCCTATACATTCTCAATCAGCTACCTCCAACATACAATTCATTCAAGACTTCAACTCGCACCATGCTTCAACCTATAGCACTTGAGGATCTTTATTCATTACTATGAAGCAAGGAAATTAATCTACAAACAGAAAATGCTAAACATGCATCCTCCATACAAACATAAATGGCTCTAACAGCTAATAGAGGGTGTGATCAATCTCAAAGCAGAGGTAGAGACCAACAGCAATTGACTAAGGGTCTGCATTCTATAAATAAAAAAATAAGGCTCAGTTATATGACAAATTTACAATAAATCTGGACATTCAGCATCTATCTGTTGGCACCTAACAAACTTGAAATATCAACGCACTGCTTAGCCTCAAGCTCTTACAGATACCTCCAAGGAGTGGATCCTTGATACTGGTGCGACGACATACTTCACATCAGATGTAAATCACTTACAAACTTACTACGGGGCTGAACAAGTTACAGCTGGCAATGGGCAAGTCATTCCGATTCACTACAAGGGCGATGGCATCCTGCCTAATCCCACCCGTAAGCTCAAACTATCTCAAAATTAACAACATCGTTGTCTCATTTGACTCCTTTGGCTTTTCTATCTTTGATCCACATACTCACAAAATGATCCACCAGGGACCCAGTTCTAATGGTATCTACTCCATCCCATCCTCCAACATCACACCACAAGCATTGGCTACTTCCATGTCCAAAGCACACCACTCCAAGTTATGGCATAGAAGATTGGATCATCCTCATCACAACCATCTCCAAAAGACAATCTCTATATATTCCGCCTATTCTTGCTTTTTGTAGTATTTGCAATATTACCAAAAGCCACAAACAACCCTTTGTATCGTTTACTAGACGAAGATACAAATTATTAGAGCTTATACATAGCAATGTATGGATTCCATCACCAATTTCATCTTATCAAAGTTATACATATTATGCTACATTTGTGGATTTCTCGCTTCTGTGGATTCCTCTGGCTTTTCTATCTTTGATCCACATTCTCACAAAATGATCCACCAGTGACCCAGTTCTAATGTTATCTACTCCATCCCATCTTCCAACATCACACCACAAGCATTGGCTACTTCCATGTCCAAAGCACATCACTCCAAGTTATGGCATAGAAGATTGGATCATCCTCATCACAACCATCTCGAAAAGACAATCTCTATATATTCCGTCTATTCTTGTTTTTTGTAGTATTTGCAATATTACCAAAAGCCACAAACAACCCTTTGTATCGTTTACTAGACGAAGATACAAATTATTAGAGCTTATACATAGCAATGTATGGAGTCCATCACCAATTCCATCTTATCAAGGTTATACATTTTATGCTACATTTGTAGATTTCTCGCTTCTCTTGGATATTTTTTATGCATTCAAAATCTCAAATACCAATGATCACTCAAAATTTTATTAATCTGCTACAAAATCAATTCAATACCAACATAAAAATACTTCGCTCTTATGAGAGAGTTGAATATAACAATTATAATCTAAACCAATTCCTCCTCACAAAAGGCATTCTTCATCAATATTCTTGCCCTTACACACCCGAACTGAACGGGGTGGTGGAACGCAAGCATCGACGCCTTATGGAAATCACACTGCTCTACTTCATCAAGCTCATGTGATGTCTCATATAAATTCTGGTCTGATTCTCTCCTAACGGATGTTTAGCTCATCAATAAGATGCCTACTAGAACCACAAACTAAATATCCCCATATGAGCATTTACATAAATCTCCACCAACACACACTCATACTTGGGTTTTTGGAAATGCTTGCTTCCTAGGAGAAAACCTCAAACCAAACACAAATTTGCACCAAGGTCCATCCAATGCATTTTTCTTGGATGCTCTCTACAACACAAAGGTTATAAATGCTACAATCCTACCAATCATAAAATAATCATATCTCGGCACATGGTTTTTGATGAGAATACCTTTCCCTTTCTCCAAAATTCAGCTTCAATATCCCAAAATAATTCTTCCACTCCACCTCACATTCCATCCTCTTTTCTACAACCAAGAACTCTCCTCCAACCAGCGGCTACAGCTCCTTCCACCGTCCCTATGTCCTCTCCCATTACCCCTGATGTACCAACACATTCTCTCATGCTCTCACCTACTCCACTAACTCCTCCTCAATCTCCACCTCATCATCCCAAGATAACTAGAACTAAAACAAATAATCTGAAACATATTCATAAATTAAATCTCCTACACTACACTCAACAACCACGCGACCAAACATGCTTCACCCAAGCATCCAAAGTACCTCAATGGCGACACTCTATGGCCGAAGAAATCAATGCACTTCAACGACAAGGGACTTGGACCTTAGTTCCAGCTCCCACAAATCAACCCATAACATGTTTCTAGATGGACCTGCACAAAAAAATTGAACTCACTTGGTGAAATCATACGGTATAAAGCCTGTCTTGTCGCTCAAGGTCACACAAGAATTTGGGGGAAATTATAATGAAACCTTTAGCCCGGTTGCCAAGTTCCCTACAATTCGCATTCTTATTATAGTGGCACTTCATCACGAGTGGCCTATCCTTCAATTTGACATTTCCAACATGTTTCGACACAGCACACTCAATGAGACAATTTACATGAAACAACCTCCGGGGTTTCAAGATCCGCATTTTCCAAACCACCTATGCCTTCTCCAAAAATTTCTATAAGGCCTAAAGCAAGCTCCAAGATAATTGTTTATCACTTACTCTGATTTTTTTTCGTAATAATGGATTTATATTCAGCAAGGCGGATCTCTCACTCCACATATATCATTGGAATAAAACTCAAATGTTTGTTCTCATCTATGTAGATGATATATTTATCACGGGAAATGATTCAGTGCAATCTCCAACCTTACCAATAATATGGCTGCCATATTACAGCTCAAGCGCCTCAGTATCATTGGATGTTTTCTTGGCATTCAGGTTCAGAAATTGCTTGATACATACCATCTCAATCAACAGAGATACACATTGCAAATCCTTTCCAATGCAGACTTTGAGGATTGCACACCGATTAGCACACCAATGTGGTAAGCAACTTGGCCTCCTCGGAATCAGGTACATCATTGCATAACCCCACTCTCTATCGACAGGATCTCTCCAAAACCTTCGGTGACTCGTCCGGATATAGCCTATGCGGTTAACTAGTTATGTCAGCAAATGCACTCTCCTACCACAGCTCACTACAAAGCTCTTACTCATCTTCTCAAACACCTAAAAGGCACAAGTCATTTCGGGATAGAAGTTCGACTGGGAGACCTTCAATTACATTCCTATGATGACGTCGATTGAGTTGACCAACTAAATCGGAAATCTAGCATTGGAGTGTGTTCGTTCCTTGAAGACACAATAGAATCATGGACAATCAAGAAACAATCCACGGTGGCGTGTTCATCAATAGTAGCGGAGTATCGAGCTTTAACTAGAACAACTACAGATATGATATGGTTTCTCAAGCTCATACAAGAATTTGGTATTGAAAAGATGCAGCTAACGCCACTTTATTGTGACTATCTCTGCACCTCCCTAGCAAATAATCCGAACTTCCAAGCTAGTAAGAAACACACATAGATCGACTATTATTTTATTCATCATCATTCCCAACACCCAAGGATTGAATTCATTCTCCCAGAATCAACCAACCCCAAGTTGAGAGCTCTTCCAAACGCAAGTTCCAACAAATTTGCACCAAGCAGACAGTTCTTCCACGACCCATCTTCAGCTTATCAGGAGGTCATAACAATATCATAACAACTTCAGCAATTATTAATTCCAGTTGTCCCCAATAGAGAAGCTCATCTATATCCTAACTGTTGTCGATTTGTTAGGATATTGTCTCCAGAACTTTCTCTTATATACTATAAATACTTACTGCTATGCATTGTATTGGGTAATGAAGAAATATTGCTAAAGGGCTTTACTTCATAAACTTCATTCACCATTTTTCCTCACTGTTTTTTGTTTCCTGATTCCATTCTGTTTATGTTTTTGTACACATCAATTCACATCCATCTTCAACATTTATAACACTCGAACTTTTAACACCACATCAAAAATACCTCTATCATATTTAAAATAAAATAGACATTTTCTTTAATAGATTTATGACACAAAACTATTATAAATGTAAATATCAAACTTAAGATGTTAGAAATATAAATAAATAAGAATTGTGTGGTATCTGTGTAAAATTCCCAATATTAAAATAGCTATAAATCAACATTACAATTTCAAATAGAACAGTACCACTCAAAATGCCTGAGCATACCTCAACTTCACAAAGGCAACAATAAAACATGCCATCCTCGCTCGTTTTCTGTTCAGAAGATTGTCAAGAATAATCAACAAAAACCACTTACAAATGAAAAACAAAAATAGCCAAATAAAACCGGTAAGAAACATTAAACCTTCTCAATTCCTTGAGATCTGTTGTCGCCTGTAGCTTCGATCTTGATTTCATCATCCAATAACTTATTCGAAGTTGTCACAACTTGTGCTTCTTCTCTGCAATCCTTAAAGTTACAACTCTTTCTATTGCCCTTCGCCATAAGATATTTCTTAGACTTGAAAACCCCCGGGTCTCCAGGATTTGTCGCAGCACACCAAACATATAAACAGAACACGGATGTAGCCTGCAAGGAATTCCAATAAGATTAACTCTCAACGTAATTTGAGAAAAAAATGTTCCTCATGTTTATTACATCTAGCATCAATGCTTGATTTGTCAGAGCACACCAAACGTATCATACTCGGATAACTTACTCCATGTATGATTATTTTATATATACTAGGAAAATTTACATACGAAGCACACAATTCTCATGTATTTACATATCTCACACCTAAACTTTCAAATTTACATACATAGCACTTTGGTTCTTTAAAAACTATGCATGAAAATGTGTATTTCACTTTTAAAAAGTGATAACAATGCTATTTTTGATGAGGCATTAAATATTTGTGTGCCAAGTCTGTAAATATGAAAGTTTATGTGTGAGATATGTAAATACACAAGAATTGTCTGCTATAAATGTAAATGCCCCTGAATCCTAATGAAAACTGTTTTTTTTTCAGCATATGACTCATCCTCAATTTTAAAATTAAGAAGCTATTTGGTATCCTATTTTAGGATAAATTTCAGCAAGACTTTTAAATCATGGCAACATAAATTTTATGGACTTTAAACGCTACTATTTTGGTAAATCACATTTCAGTCCCATCATTGGTCAAATTCAATATTTGTTAAATCCCAATGATTGCAAGATTTAACAAATTTAAATATTTCTTCTCAAACGAATCTTGAATCTTAAAACAGATTGGGCAATAGCCCACTTTGTGCAGTAGTTAGGTGCTTTGTCTTCAGCCATACAGTCTTATGTCCAAGATTGTATGAGACATATAAAAGGATTTAATAATACTTATGCCAATGAATCTTGACACAAATAACTAAATAGTTTATCCAAATTTAGGAGGTTGTTTGGTGGCATGAATTTATAAGGATTTAGCCAAAAAATTAACTTAAATACAGCCAAACATAAAAAAAGTGAAATTCAAATCACGTGCTCTGTTAAATCGAATATTCTCTCCTTCTATCTATTTTTCGACGTAACCGGATTTGCTAAATCCTATTTACCATAAATCCAGGAAGCATCCAAACACCTCCTTAAAAAGGATTTAATAATAGTTATGCCAAACAAGTTTTAGGCTTAAATCCTCTCAAGATATATACTAAATCAAACTTGTAGCCAAATAGCTCCTAAATTACTCCCAAAATCCTAACTCAAATTCATCATCACCATCATTAATCTTATTGCAACTGCTTGAAGTAGGTTTTATGGACTCTAACCTTCATTCATCCATACTAAATGTTGCCTATAGCATTAAAGTTGTTCTTCAACTGCTCCAATTTTACATTAGCTATAACCCTAGCTCTAGAGATGCACATAAGGCCGACCAATGCCGCAACCCTAACCCTAAATCCCTCATAGACAGCTTAAGCAAAACAGAAAGAAGGCAAGTAAAGCAGTATCAAATACAAACAACAATAGTACGCAAACATACCAAAGAAGTGTAGATCCCCATCACCACATACTCAAGCACCTTCCTGCAAACAAAAGGCATAAAAAAGACATAAAAAGCGAACCCCAATGCCAGGAAAACAGCAATGGCGACAACCTGAACAAAAATGTCATTAAAAAATAATTAATATCCTGAGAAAGAAAAGTAACCAAAACAGAACTGAATAAAGCATGCCTGAAGAGGATGGTAAGGGAGCTGCCACCCATGTTTCCTCATTCCAGCCTGAGTTGTGTGCCCAACACCCGAGAAGTGCAATGGTGTGCTAGAAAAGGCAAAAGATCCCAAATTTAGGGTCGGGAAAGCAGAGGGGGAGATAGATTCGTCTTCATCTGTGAGTACTCCTTTCTCCCCCTAATTCTCATCTGAAAATACTGAAGGGGAAGGTGCGTAGGTGAAGAGAGGGAAGAAAAAAAAGGAGGGATTTTTGGGATTTAAGAGGAAAACGGGAGAAAATGGGCCCCCTCTGTTCACATGATGCGGCGAGCTTGTGGTCCATGGGGAAAAGTGAAGAGCTGTTGTTTTTTTTTTTGTTGGTTAGTGTGTTTTTTTAAAGGGGCAGCTGTGTATTGCATGGGGAAAGGAAAAATGAAGTCTCGTAATAAATGAATCAGACTTTTTCAGTGACATCCTCTGGATTCGGTGCTAGATGCTTTATTAATTTATCCCTGTGAATGTATGTCTGAATGCTGATTTACGTATTTATTGAATGTTATGATATATTCATCACAATGGTTTTTTGTATGTATAACGCTCAGAGCATTCTTATTTATATATTTGACATTAAAATATTTATAAAAATAACAATTTTGTCGAAAAGAAAAACATATTCCGACGAATTGCTGGAGCTCATAAAGGGTGGGAGAGAGATTTTCTTTGAAGTTGTGTTCTAAATCATGCTCATCTTCGGGAGAGAAATCCTGCTGCCAAACAGCCCCTTAGGCCAGTGAAGGTGCACAGGCGAGAAATTTGGCAGCTTTGCCAATTGCATCTTCGATGTCTCCGGCTCGCAACTCTCTGTCCTCGTGAGCTCCGACAGTTCATCGAAATTGAACAGTGGCAGAACAGTGGAGCTATTAGCGATATTATTGTTTTTTTTATGGAAAATGTGATTTTTGAGAAAATTTAGTGTTTTGGGTGCTTTAACGATAGATCTGGATGAATAAAAGACGAAAATAATTTGGACTACCCTCTTTAAAATAAGACTTTGCTTCAAAAAAATAAGAGACTTGGGGCTTCATGCATGACAAAGTAATTTCGACTCAATGGTTGAACAGAGTACCGGAATCCACCACTCTCCAAATGTGCAAACACCCTTGAACGCCCACCAACCTCTCCCTCTCACCGGCCAAACACCTCCTCTAACAGGCAGATCACTATGGTTGGCCACCACCAAGCAGCCGGCCGGCCACAACCGAGCAATCGACCAATCACCTATGGTTGCCCATCTCCTTTAATCGACCGGCCACCGCCATACTCTCCTGCTAGCCACTATGAACAAAAGAAGAAAATAACCCATATGTAATATTGTATTATGTCTTTTTTATCTTCTATGAAATGGGAAATCATTACATGTATTAAAAATCCTTGGGCACTTCTCTCTCAACCCCTTAAGTACGGAGAACTCTCTTCCTCCTCTTATAATCATCATATTTAGTGAAATAAAATAGGCCAAAGATCCGTGAATACTTCTCGTTGCTCATCTAGGGTAAATTTGTCTCTCTTCATTGTTGTCCCCCTCGGTCCCTATCGTTGGACATGATCTACATGACAAATTTGTATTCATATAAATAAGTTTAGAAGGTATATTAAGAGATTATAAAGTTAGAATATTAACCTAATCACATGTGCAATAATAGATATTGTTAAATAAATAATATATGATGGTGAGAGCTGACAACGACTTTATATATGTTTAAAAATACAAGTATTCAATACTGCTGCTAGAAGATTTAATTCCTCAGCAACGGCACAAAAAACTTAATAACGGTTATAGATTCGATAAAGATGTATATATAAAATATTCAATAATGGTA
>NW_018164646.1:71712-75140 GCF_001263595.1 Phalaenopsis equestris
ACTCTCACTTCGGAGCTCCCACGTTCCCCTCGCCTGAGGGCTAACATCTACACTTCAGCACCTAAACGATAGGACTGAATTGAGAATTTTAGTCTGTCACTCTAAAATCTCCAATTCTACTCTCGATAATTTTATTTCCCTATTTGTTTACACCCAACTTCCAAGGGTTTTAACTTCCCTGAATCTTGGATGTAATCTTCACTTTAGTTGTAAAACTCAACATATTTTAATAAATTAATTGACCAGATTGAAAGTAAATTAAGATCGAAGTGAAATGATCATCACAACTTCTTTAACATTTTCAAAGCTCAACAAATTCAAATCACTATTTCATAAATCTCAAGACAATGAGAAAGACAAAGAAAATTACTCAGAACTCATGGGGAAGACACAACAAAACTCTGAATTTATATATAAAAGCAAAGTCATACAAACTACAACAAGTAAATAACACTTATCTCTAATTCCTCCCCAAGCAAACTCCTCGAAGTTCCTCTGATTGTCTTCCTTTCTTTACAACACACATAATTTTTCTTTGAAGCGGCAAGGAGAAAGATATCTCTCACTTTCCCTTCACTCTTACAATCTCTCGAAGAATTCCTCACAATCTAACCCTAAAGTAAACTCTCTACGCTGCAACTCTCCCGGAATCCCCTCAAATTTTTGCCAAAATCTTCTTTTAAAGATGTAGAAGCGTTTTCTCACGAGTTGTCTAAGCCTCCCTCCAAAAATCGTCTACATTCAATACACATTTGGAAATAACTGTCGATCTCGCCGTCGGCGGCCCCGAGGGCGCAGTCGGCGGGGGGTTCTAAATCTGTCGGCGGGTCTTCTAAATTATTCATCTGGAGTCTTGGGAAAATCTCCTCGTTGGCACCATTGGGCTCGTTGTCGGCGCCCTAATTCAATTCTTCATATTTTGGTCATTTTCGCTCCAAATTCGCTCCTTTTTGCATCTTTTTGCTATAATGACCATAATTCATCATACTTGCAACTAAACATCAAAAATATATTTCGTTAAAGTGCAATATCATCAAAAACAGTATGAAATATGTATGAAAATCTCAACATATTTTCTTTTGGTCAAGAGCCGACTAACAAAAAAAAAATGATAATGATTAGGTTGTCAGTTAGATAATACAACGATTGGCTGATAAGAGTCAAACAATAATAACTAGGCTACAATGGTTAAATGACAATATTTCTTGATTAAGTAATGAATTTCATTAACATTCAAGTATCATAATTTTGTCATAATTGAGTGAAATTAAATTTGTTGAATTTATCTCACTGAGACCCTCAAGATTTAGAAAATATTTGATCCTGTAATCATTATCACAAAACTTTGTAGTTGTGTTTAATGTGATTGAGTTAGGCCTATTTAGAGTTAGATCAAATCACTTTTGACCCCATTAGATTCATCTTATTAAGCTGTTTAGTTTCAACTTAAGTTAACTAAGATTGGAGTATAAATTATCTTAAATTTAATTATGAATTTTTAAAATTTAAATATCTTATCAAGAGTTGTATTTGCCCTATATTTTTTGAAGGTAATGTTCTTTAATTTTGGAAATAGAGAGATTTACATACCTACCACTCAATTCCTATGTTTGATATATCAATCACCCAAACTTCAATATGTGATTTCATGTTTGAGTGGTTGATATGTTAATACATAGGAATTGGGTGATAGATATGTAAAGCCCCCCTTAAAAGTACTATTATTCGACAGATTCCAATTTGTATATATTCAATTGCATATTTCACCTCAATAACTTTTAATTATTATCATTTTAATGTATTAAATCAAATATCTGTTGGAACTGGTGGGCCATTTTACTAAAATATAGCTCAAACACAGATGTTGGAGAGGCAATCCTCTGCCAACTGCACTCCCCAGTTTTCGCTTATTAAATCAATTCCTATATTTATAGCTTTTCTTCAGAGAGACTGTTCTACCAACAGAACACGGAACTCACAATTCGCATAGTTTCATTACGAATTCTAAGTTTACGTGTGACTGAAATGAGAGAAGTTCTCATACATTATTAGTTAATCATGCATTTTTTTTTAAAGGGAGATGTGCATACATACCACTCAAATCCTATGTATTTACATATATAATGCATAAACTTCAATTTTTACGTGCATAACACCATAAATATGAATGAAAATGTACATTTTATTATATTTTATTAATCTAAAATGGTAATATTTTTGATGTTACATGAAAGATTTTGGTTGTATAAATGTAATAAGTAAATTGAAGTGTTGGATATGTAAATACATATGACTTGAGTGGTATGTATATAAATGTGTCTTCTATTACAAGTTGAATATATAAAAAAAATTCTCCTCCTAAAATAAGGTATATATGTAAAAGGGAGTTAAATATGAAAAAGAATTGCGTGGTATAAATGCAAATTCCCCATAAAAAAAGACTTTTTTCTTCTTTCTCAATAACTGCTGTATGAATAACAATCTCATTCAGGTATCAGCCAATTAAGTTTTTCAGGTCTGAAACATTATCCACCCCAAAAAAGAATCTATACAAATTATAGGCCCAATCCTCTGTATTTTTTTTTTTTTTTTTGAGGATAATCATACACTCAACTCCCCAAAAATCATAAAAATTACATAAAACATAGCTGCAATTCCATTATATTTCATTTTTACCATATTTAAAGGCCAATATCAAAATTGGAACTATATGTACCCTCATTCTTATCAGTGCCACTGCTCAAAGAGCTTTGTTGAGTATCAAAATAACACCTTTGATTCACTTCACTTGTTTTCTACCTGCCAATGCAGCATAACATATGGAAAATATTTTACATCAAATCTTATGTATTTACAAATCTAACATTAAACTTTCATGTTTGTATGCGTGGCACTCAAATGTTTAATATGTTATCAAAAATATTACTATCAAAAAGCTTTTAAAAGAAATGTGTTATCACATTTCAATACTTCATGCATTGGGTTTATTGACACCAAAGTGTTTTAAATGTAATAGATGATGGAATAGTAGAGCAATAACTTGATATAAGAAGGGCTTAAGTGAAAAATTGGTCACCTCCTAGAAACCAAGATCGTCGAACGGCCTGTCGAATTTGCCGTTCATGCTTCTGTAACAGTTCATCTACTTTTTGGGATTTAGACAACAATGGCCCTGAGAATTCCACCCTTTCTCCTCCATCTTCATATACCTACAATTGCAAAATATATGTAAGGAAAAAGAACATATTATCTAATAAAATAATCAAAGTAGGACTGATAACATAGAAAAATTACAAATATCACAAAACAAAAAAGGGGCATTTACATACATACCACACAATTCCTATCTATTTACATATCTAAAACTTAAACTTTACTTTTTACATTTATACCACTCAAATCTTTCATATCAAATCAAAGACATTGCT
>NW_018164646.1:75177-90864 GCF_001263595.1 Phalaenopsis equestris
GGTTTGAAAATTGTATATATATATATATTGCTTTCCACATACCAAAATACTGTTTTTTGATTGAACATCATCCCCTTTCAGGAAATCCTGGGAATGGAATGCAGAAGAGGAATCAAATGAGTCTGGATGTTGCAGTTGAGCCCAACTTCTCAGCATCGCTTTCTTCACCATCTTGTAATGCTCGCTGCGCTTGAGACGATCAACTTCCTCTTCTGCAATTCTTCCATTCTCTAAATCAGAAGAAGCTCGAGCTCTAACAGCAGAAAATAAAGGCTCCTCCACACCAAAAAGATTGCTTTTTGAGCTCGATTTACAGCGCGATTTATCATATGGACTATCTTCCTGCTGCTTCTTTGCCCATGCGAATCCCGTAGAAGGATTAACATCCATGGGAACTGAGAAAGGAATGTCCTTTTGAGAAATATGAGTTGAATTTGGATCTTGATCAGGGTGCTTAAGTGCTGGAATTAGCTGAAGATCGACGAGAAGTCTGTCGTCGCCTTTAACGATGGGAAAAACTATATTTTCGCCACTCCTATCAGTTCCGTGATTTGTCATTTGAGGCACCGCCTGCCAATTGACATCATTTTGGTTTATTCAGCACGTATGATTTTATTTGTGAACGATTAGTGTTTCAACAAGTAGAATTTAGCATTAGCATCGAAAATATAAGCAAGCATATTCTTAAACCCTGAACGCTAAACATCATTAAACTAAGGGGGCATTTACATACATTCCATTTTTTTTTTTACATTTATACCGCCCAAATCTTTCACATCACATAAAAAATACCATCATTTTAACTTTTAAAATGGGTAATACATCTTTTCACGCATAGGTAAAGTGGCATGTATATAAAATAAAAGCTTAGATGTTAGATATGAAAATACTTAGGAATTGGCTGGTATGCATGTAAATCTTCCTAGGCTAAGTTTAGAATGCAGTTTTGATATCCTTCATACAATTGTGCAAACATTCTATGTTTCAAAGAATAGAATTTACTAAAAGGCCCCATAAGATAAGTAGAAATTCCCCAAAACCCCAAGCCCGAATCCTTAAACATCATTAAAGTGTGTTCAACATGCAGTTTTGATAATATTCATTTGATATGCAAACATTTCATGTTTTTAACGTGTAGAACTTATTGACTGAACCCACAAGAATTGTTATTATTGTGCAATTTTGATATTGTCTGTATGCTTCAATGCATGAATATTCAATGTTTCGAGTAGCATTTACTCGTAGCACCAGTTAGAAGTAAGCATACCTCATGATGGTTTGCAAATGTATTCAAGCCACTTGATTGTTCTCTTTCATGGTGCACCCTTAAACGTCTCCTTCTCACATCTGGCGCGCGTGCTTTGCCGTCGACTTTTAGAATATTTCTCCTAAAAAAGGCAACATAAATGGTTTAATTGGTACATATTTAAAAATTAACAAGGAAATGATAGTAAATATCTGATTCAAGTTAGAAGTTCTAAAATGCATGCTTTAAATTACTATTTAGAGACACTTAATAATCTAAAAGTTAATTCATATCGGAATCAGAATACTTTATTTATTAAAGTTTCACATTCTTAGAATGCTTTAAATATAAATTATAAAATAAATTTATGAAAAATCATGTGCTTCACTTGAAATTGAGTACAATATAACATACTGAAAAATAGTAACGCCAAACAAAGCATTAAAAAAAACGGTATTAAAAAAATGATATTTTTTTAACATGATCATTTAGTGCTATTGGGTTTCAAGCCTATAATAACTCTACAGAAAATTATTAATCATAAATATTGACATAACGTTGAATGATTAAGTTGGGATTAGGGGATCAGTCTATCCTGAAGGGATAAATCTAATCTCAGAACATATAGAGTTTATGCTCCTTGAAGATGGAGGAAAAATTAGCATTAAGGTAGATTAAATGGTGTCTTCATAGGATTAATCGTTGAATTAATGGTTAATTATAAGCTAATCTCAAACTAAACATTATAAAATATAACTTTAGTCTTAGGGATTGTGATGGCTACTATGTACAATTTTGAGGAAAAGTTGAGGGCCAAAAAAAAAAACCAAGTGTCAAAATAGTTCCATGATTATTTATATGGGGTCATTTTAGTCTCAGAGTTTATAAACATGCAAAATAAGTCATCATAATCTTTTAATATGGGTTAAAATAGTCCTCAGAAAGATCTACTTTAACCTCATTAAAGCAATATAGGCACAAAATTAGCACATTTACGAACTATGGGACTAAAATGACTCTCCGCATTGAGTCAGAGGGCCATTTTGACACTTCTCAAAACAAATTTGATGTAAACGAATCCAATCTAAGGATCTTGAAAGCAACCTTTAAAATCTTTATAAACTCAGCTTTGACACTTCTCAAAACAAATTTGATGTAAACGAATCCAATCTAAGGATCTTGAAAAGCAACCTTTAAAATCTTTATAAACTCAGCTAGCTAGCACCCATATGCTTACTTTCTATGATATTAGTTGAAAATAAATTGATTGAAAAGGTAAGAAAAGTCATTCTTGTGAGGCAAACAGTTGATCCTAACCTGCGTGCACCCTCACGAATTTTTGCATCAATCTCTTTAGTAGGAGGGCATTTTGGCAAACTTGAAGGTTCACATGCCACAGGCTTTGTTCTGAAGTACTTCACAGGAGTAAAGAAAAACATCAATTTGTAAAATTATGGTATATTTGTATAAGGATAAAATCGAACAGGTAGAATCGCAAAAAATGTAAAATAATTTTACCTCAGATGCTAGAGCTGATGCCGCAGTTCCCCGCTTTTGAGGTTCAACAGATAGAAATACTTCTAACAAATTGTAGGCACATTGTGGCAAGATTTTAAAAGTCTCTTGAAGGTGACTCTCATAAGGATGATGAGGTTTGAAAATTGTTGAGTGCGGCAATTTGGATTTATTCCAATATTCATCAGATGGGGAACCACATAGCTTAAATATTTTATGCAGTTGTTCAACCTAAAATCAAAGCCGTAGAGATAAAAGTTAAACAATGATTTTTAACTCAAGTTAAGGAAAATGTTTGAAACGGTTAGAATTAGAAAAATTCAACCAAACAACAAAATCAGACTTTGCATGATACAAATTATTCATGGTTCAGTTAACTTTTCAAAGATTGTCTTTGACAACATCTATCATTTGCTCATGGAAAATTCTATCTATAAAAATGTTCCAGTGAATATTTATTTGAGTTCAACCTTTAGGAAGCGCCAGGATATAATGCTTTTCTTTTTATTAGAGGAATGGAAGCAAAAAAGACGTCGGTGGCTGCTTTGGAATCGAGACACTGACTCACAGAGCAGATCTTCTTAGAACTCCTTTCTTCTTTCTAAGGAAAATATTGTTACTGATCGCAATTTAGAAAAGGATGACCGAGATATAGAGATAAAAACTGCACACTAAAGTAAAGAAGAGAGTCATGAAAGAGAAAGAAGGGAGGTAGACCTGAAATTAGACGGAATACAATTTTTTTCTAACGAAAACCGCTTCATTCCAGAGCAGTCGAAGTAGTTTCTTCAAGTAGAGACGAGATGTAGCCTAGATGCTCATGAATAGATTTACGATGAGATGTAATGAGGGGGAGAATACCTATAAATTGGTGCCCCGATTCAAAGGACCCAATAAGAATTAGGCATCTTTTATCTAAGGTATATAAGATACCTTTCAGGTTCATGTATGTTATTTAGGATTTAGGCACTTATAGGGCTCATTATAAAGTGAATTCAATCGACATCAATTCAGCCAGAGGAAGGTTGATTACACTTTACACTACGCCAATCAATGGGATGAGATGAGAATCATATTCAGGATAGATGATCGGATTTGAGTAAAGAGCAGATGAAGAAAGCTAGAGCGCTATTAAAAAATATCTTATTCCATTGTCAATATTTCTGTGGTCATTTTTCAATATTAAGAAGATAATTTGAATAAAATAAATAAATGTGTGAGTACACCTTTCTATTTTTGGTCAATCATATACTTATACATTGGTACAATTATGTATGAGGGGGAGAATACCTAAAAATTGGTGCCCCGATTCAAAGGACCCAGTAAGAATTAGGCATCTTTTATCTAAGGTATATAAGATTCCTTTCAAGTTCAGGTATGTTATTTAGGATTTAGGCACTTATAGGGCTTATTATAAAGAGAGTTCAATCTACATCAATTCAGCCGGAGGAAGGTTGATTACACTTCACACTACGCCAATCAATGGGATGAGATCAAAATAATATTCAAGATAGATGATTGGATTTGAGTAAAGAGCAGATGAAGAAAGCCAGAGCGCTATTAAAAAATATCTTATTCCATTGTCAATATTTTTGTGGTCATTTTTCAATATTAAGAAGATAATTTGAATAAAATAAATAAATGTGTGAGTACACCTTTCTATTTCTGGTCAATCATGTATTTATACATTGGTACAATTATGTCTGAGTAGATGATTAGAAAACTTTATATTTCTCTCCACATCAAATTTTCTTCTTTGTATATTGAATCAGAACCATAATGCTCCCCTTTAACCTTACTATTCTCTCCTCCAACCACCGACCAACTACTCTAGTTCATGGTTGAATACTCTTCCACCTCCTTTAACTCGAAAATTCATATCATCATCAATACATTAGATGAAATCCTCACTTTTGATCTATTGTCATACTTATGTCTAATAATATACATTATTTAAACAATGCAAAGTACACATAAAAATTGATACACTAACATGGAATATGCCATCATTAAATGAGCAATTTATCAAATTTTTTGCAAGCCGCTTAAATAATAAATGAGCATATTTAAGAATATAAAATAAACAAGTAGGTCAACATCAGATTTTACTTATTTATATGACGAGCTTTCAAAATGTTGTTCTAGCTTGTTCAACTATGTAAATAAATAGATATTAATGAACTTTATATGAGCAAGTATCAAATTATTCATTAAATAAATTAACTCGCTTTCCAAAGAGGGGCACTATAGTGAAGTATCACTAGCAAGCTCCCTACTTTTTAAAACATAATGTATAATTTCAAACAACAAACCCTAAGTAGGTATGGTCAACAATGCTTTTCAAGGACCTAATTGCAGTTCTTTCTCACAAGTATCAAATTATTCATTAAATAAACTAACTCGCTTTCCAAAAAGGGGCACTATAGTGAAGTATCACTAGCAAGCTCACTACTTTTTAAAACATATTTTCTAACTTCAAACAACAAACCCTATGTAGGTATGGTCAACAAAGCTTTTCAAGGACCTAATTGCAGTTCTTTTTCACAAGTCATGTCTCATAACATCTATTTCCCTTCCATTGCCTAAGGTTGCTGCACATACTCTTATACCAAGAAAAAAGGTAAAAAGGGACATTTATATATATACCACACAATTCTTATGTATTTATATATCTAACACCCAAAATTTGATATTTACATTTATAAGACATCGATGTCATAAACTTATGAATGAAAAGGAGTGTTTTGCTTTTAAAAATATAGTAATGGTGATATTTTTTATGTGATTTTAAATATTTTTGACATGCGTGTAAATATGAATGTTTAGGTGTTACATATGTAATATATAAGAATTGTATGGTATGTATGTAAATGCCCCAAAAAACAATGATAAGGTAGTGAAGAAGTAATGATATATAAGAATTGTGTGGTTTGTATGTAAATGCCCCAAAAAACAATGATAATATAGTAAAGAAATAAGATAGAAAAGAGAGATAATTACCTCGGTCCTTCCTTGCAGTATGGCCTTCTTGAGAAACAATTCTGCAAATACGCAACCAACACTCCATAAGTCTACGGATACTCCATAATCATAAGAGCCTAAGAGAAGCTCGGGCGGACGGTACCACAATGTAACCACACGGCTTGTTAGTGGCTGCTTATTTTCAGGTTGAAGGAAGTTTGCCAGACCAAAATCAGCAATTTTTAACACCCCTTCATCATTAAGTAGAAGATTGGCGCCCTTAATATCACGATGAATGATTCCTCGTGAATGACAATGTTCAAGACCAGATAACAATTGCTCCATTAAACACTTCACCTGAATAATACAATACAATTTTACATTGGGAAAATTATATAAGTTGCACACAATTCTTATGTATCCTATCTCACACTTAAACTTCCATTTTTACATACATAGCATTTTTTTGCTTTAAATCTATGCATGAAAAGGAGCATTTAACTTTTAAAAAGGTGGTAACAATGCTATTTTTGATGTGATATTAAAGAATTGAGTCTTATGTGTGTAAATACATAAGAATTGTGTGATATGTATGTACATGTCCCTTTTACAGTTGCCATAGAAAAATAATGTAAGTTCTCATATTATTCTGCCCAAAAGTGAAATATGAACAAATGCGGGAAAAGAATTCAATTTATCTAGAGAAATATTAACCTGTGCTTCAGTGAATTTTATGTCGGGTGATGATGAAAGTCCAGCAAGATCATGTTCCATGTATCCAAAGACTAAATATATGCTACATGATATCCGAGAAGTAACCAACCCCTCCAACTTCATAACATTTGGATGGTCAAGTCGACGAAGTATTTGTATTTCTCGTGCCATAAATCTAACACTCTCAGGCTCAAAATTGTCAAACCGCACCTTCTTTAGGGCAACAATTTTTCCTGTTTCGAGATCCCGTGCTCTGAATACAGTGCTATAGGTGCCTTGCCCTATCTTCAAATGCAAGGGGAAATAAAATCTTGTCAGAAGAAAGCAAAGTAAGGAAAAAAACAATAAAAAAAAAACATTAGAAAAGGATGCAAAAGCAAAACAAAAGTTGTACAGTGGCAAACAAATGGCCTAATTTTATTCAACATTATAAGGTAGTCACAAGTTCATTTGCATATATTAAATCTATATTGAATCAGAAGAAATTCATAATGGTTGTGTAAGTTGGAATTGATACGTAATATCTCTAGATTAAAAACTAGGGGCATTCACATGCATACCACACATTCCCATGTACGTACACATCTAACACCTAAATTTTGTTTCCAACATTTATATCACCCCAATTTTTCATATCATATCAAAAGTACCACTATTTTAACTTCTAAAAAGTTAAAAACATCCTTTCATGCATAGTTAAAGCGACATATATGTAAAAATTGACGTGTAGGTGTTGAATAGGTACATACATAAGAATTGAGCAGTATGTATGTAAATCTACCTAAAAACTAAGAAGCATACCGCTTGCCTCAATGCCCTTTGATTAATCCAAGTATATGATGCATTTGTTTTGTTACCATTCTAGTATTTCCTTTACAATCATTAGTTCATTATCGCTTATACCAAAGTCTTATAATATGTAAGTCAGCCTATGATTTTAATCCTTTATAAAGTTAAAGGCTTAAGGTTTCTAGATGCTCCTAAATTAAGTAGATGAATGCGTGCGGTATGGCCTATTGATATTTAAGTATGTCCATCATCAATGTATATCCAAACAAATTGGTCTGTTCAACCAAAATCAGCAATAGCCAAAACAAAATGCAGTAAGTTGCAGCTAAAGATGCAGCAAAACTCTCTGAGAGAGAGCAACCCTAAAGCATCAGCCAACAACAGAAAAATGACTAGCATCTCTGTCATCCAATTCACCAAACAAATCTAAATAAATGAGGAAGTTTCAAATTTTAATTGAGAGCAAAAGAGAAAGTCGCTCCTAAAAAAAAAAACTGAGCAAAAAGGAATGACAAAGCACATAATTTATAATGAATTCTTCATTCTTCTCCCTACTTTCTCCATGATTACCTTATCCAATTTCTCAAAGTTGTCAGCTTTGAGAGGAACCCATCCACTAATCGCTTCGCCGGCCACGGCCGTGAGCCACGCCGGCCATCCCGCGGCCACTAACTCCCCTTCAATGTACTTGTGAAGATTACCCAATCGAAGACTCACAGAGCCGATGCGCTTCAAACTCGCCTTCTCTGATTCCGAAGGCTCCTCAACCTTCCTTTCTTCCTGCCGCAAAGAGTTCTCCAACACCACAACAGATCCTCGTTGAACCCTAAGAATGCCAGATGAATCCAGCGCCGGCGTTACCGACACCGCTTTCTTCGACGAGGCGCAGCCCATCGCCGGCGCCGGAGGAATTACTGGGGATTAAGATGGTGGAAAGGGGAGAAGTAGGGAAAAGAAGACGCGGAGAAACAAGGGGGGCCTACCCCAGAGAAAAAATAAATGCGAAGAAAGGCGAGACTTTTATACTAAAAAAACTTGGATTTTTATGAGATTACGCCACACTGTTTGGATATGATCTCTGCGAGATTAACGGGCGATGGGGAAGAAGAACTTTTAAAGAAGTGGAAAACCCTTCTGGGTTCTCATTCACGTTAGCTGTCTGCAAAAGGAGAAGAAAAGCTTCAGAAAAAATATAGCCGTTGGGTTCTAGCAAATTAGCAAGAATGATTGGGAAGTATTGACAGATATTTCTCAGTGTGTGCACAGGATATCCGAAGACTATAACACATTAAGGGAAAACTCCTCCCGAAAACCAAACAAAAATATTCCATCAGCTAATTATCACCGTTGGTTGGCTGTTCGGACATAATTTTTCACTGAAAGGAGGAAATTAATCCGAATAAAACTCTTCTAGACCATGGAGTGTGATTTAGTTTGAGTTTGATCAACCACACCATTGTGGATTGTTTGATGGTCTATCGATCTGGAACGTCATCCGAACGTACAATCTTCAAATGTAATAATGTTGTGATGTAGCGGAATGGGTTGATAGTCACTTGTCACTGAAGTTCAAGGAATTCTTCTGTTGGGGATCATGACAATATGGGGCTACATGAATTTAGGGCTGTGTAAACACTCGATTTTATCAGGTTGTTCGAAATTTATCAAATTAGTTAAAACAAGTCAAATGAGAGATAGAACGAATTGAATCAAATCAAATTGAAATATAATTCAATTTATTTGATTCAGTATGTATTTAGCCAAATTTTAAAATGCTTATGAAGATATGTGCATTGGGTATATTTAGGTTGATTTGCCGATGAATTTGTTAAATTAATTGGTCGATGGATTATTTTACTTGTAATATAATTTAATTTTTTTATTTAATTGATATTTTTAACTAATAACCAAAATTTAAATAACCTTTAAATTGAAACTTGAAATTGAGTCATAATTTCATCAACCAAAACAAATCAACTAAACAAATGTGCTTGGATCTTTTCAATTTTTCTATTTAAACCGATCAATGTGCAAGCTTATCTATGTATGATAATGTTAACAAATTTATTAAATTCTATTGTTGAATTTGAGATTGTCCGTAAATCACACCCAAAGAATAGAACGTAAATAAAGAGAGAGATGAGCAGTAATGAATATTGTTCAATAGTGTCTGATCTTCTGGCTCGACTGAGTAACAAGGTCAGCTCAGTCAACTGAACTTGATCAGTATGGCTCGATCGGCTGACACATCCTAGTTGTCTATCTTCATCTCTAGTGAGGAGTCTTTAGGATCTCTGCAGGATGGTATGAGATATTTTGTGGAACTGGATCTTCCTTTGGTTCAGCTCTACTAAGGGATAGACTATTGCATCTAGGGGTGTAAACGAGCCGAACACGAGCAAAGCCTGCGTGTTCGGCTCATTTATATTTTGAGCTCAAAAAGTGTGTTCGTGTTCGGTTCGTTTGTTTAGCAAGCCAAACAAGCCGAACACGAGCCGTTCACGAACAAAAAGTCATTTTGACAACCCTAAATACGTAGTCATAAGATATTAAGAATTGGGGCAAGATTTAAAAAATCATTTGAATCTAATTTAATAATTTTTATTATATTTTCTTCATTAATACTTTTAATTGATTATAAATCTTTATAGTCTTGTAGTCAATTAAATTTTTAAAAAATACTACTCATCAAAGATATATACATAATTGATTAGTGGTATTTCGAGCCAAAACGAGCTGAACACGAACGAACAAATATTTGTTTGTGTTGTTCGTGTTCGGCTCGTTAACTTAGAGAATGAGCCGAACACGAGTTGTTCGCGAACAACGAGCCGTTTTGACAGCCCTAATTGCATCAAGCCAGTTTTCTTGCAGTGGATGACTCAGAAGCTCTATTGTCTTGTTTCCGGTCGGTGGCTTGTGCTTGGATCATCTTGTCGTATTCTTGTTCATCTCGTGACTCGAGCGGTTTTGGCCTAACTGACTGGGCTCGCATGGCTTTATTTGTTCGGTCATGTGGCCTCATGATCTCCTTATACCAAAATTTTGATTTTTACATCTATACCACCAAAATCATTCATAAATCACCATTTTAACTTTTTAAAACTGAAAATAAAAAATTAATTTTAGGTATTAGATGTGTAAATACAAAAGGCTTGAGTGGTATGTATGTAAATCTTCCATAACTTCAATACATAGCAACTAGATTTTGTCCCATTGATAGGATAGTAGTTGGGGAATGAGACGTTCACACCTCCCAAAAAGGTTGTGGGAAAGAACAAAAAAGAACATTTAACCTATATACCACTCAATTCATATGTATTTACATATTCAACACCTAAAATTCAATTTTTATATATATGTTGCGTTACATATACATGAGAAGGTATATTTCATTATTAAACAAGTTAACATAATGATATTTTTTATGTGATATGAAAGATTTGGATAATATAAACGTAAAAAGATAAAGTTTAAATGCTAGATATGTAAATACATAAGAATTGAGTGGTAAGTACGTAAATTCCCTCAATTCATACACCTAAAATTCAATTTTGACATATATGCCGCATTACTTATGTATGAGAAGGTGTATTTCACTATTAAAAAGTAAATATAATAATCTTTTTGATTTGATATGAAAGATTTAGATGATATAAATGTAAAAAAATAAGGTTTAAGTGCTAGATATGTGAATACATAAGAATTGGGTGGTATGTAAGTAAATTTTAAGTGATAGATATGTGAATACATAAGAATTAGGTGGTATGTATGTAAATGCCCCCGAAAAAATAATGAGTTGCAAACATATTCTCAATTAATCATTAGCATGGGACCCGCTAGAACTTAAATTTCAACATGTGGCCCACAAAAGTGGGCAACTAAATTTGTGCAAGTAGTGGGTTGGTTAAATACTCAACCCACGAGTCAACTAACTCGACAAATGGTCTCTTGGAAAATCACTAACTATGGTCAAGCCTACAGTTGGGAAGCTTTAGCTAATTCACTGTGACTCAAATTTGAGATATTGATGGTGAGTGAATATTAGGGAGCATTTACATTCATACCAACCAAAATCTTACGTATTTACCAAACACCTGAATTTTACTATTTTTTACATTTATATCATCAAAAATTTTCATATCATATAAAAAATATTACTATTTTAAGTTTCATGCAAAAATAAAATGTTGTATATATATGTAAAAATTGAAATTTTGGTATTATATATGTAAAAACATAAAAGTTAAGTGGTATGTGTGTACATCTTTCTTGAAATTTATTGGAATGCCACCCCTAATGTGTCAATTAATTCGAGTGCCACCTCTTCAAGGCCAACTGCGCTAGAGCGGATTCGAACCCCAGACCTGAGACGTCTTAAATCGAGGATGCCAACCAACAGGCTGAGCTACGCGGCACAACAATATATGTATATATATTCTAAAAGGGATGATCATAAGCTATTATACGAGCCTCCAGCTACCCCTAATGTGCCTAATAATTCTAGTACCTCATCCTTAAAGCCAAATGTGTGACTTTAAGATAAAATAATGGTCAGGTTGGCTTAGAGAAATAATAATAATAATAAATATTATTATTATTATTATTATTATTATTATTATTATTATTTGATTATCCACCTAGAAGTTGGCAAGGTTTGGTTAAGTGGGTTGGTGGTACTTGACATAATCATATTTAATGCGTCATAATTATGATTATTAATGCATGGCACATGTCAGGTCAATTTGATGATCATAATTAAATAAATAATTATTTATATCAAAATTAAATTGATTTGAAAACAGTTTATTATATTGACCTTTAGTCCTCCAAATTAAATTAAATTTAATGATTAAATTATTAAATCATTTATAGCATATGATGATTAGTATGATAATTAAAGAGAATATGAAACTCTAATTCAATGGTCAACCAAATAAATATATGCGGCGGAGTCAACAACTTGAGCTGTGAGGTGGAGAATACTAAACTTTGAAAATTTCTTAAAATGTTTAGAATTTCTATTTATTTTATTTTTTAAATTTTAAAAAATTAATTAGGGATTGCAAGTGCTTGCCCCAACCCCAAACCCTAAATAATATATATATTTATTTATATATAAAGAATGGTCGAAGGCTTTTATACGAGCCCTCAACCACCCTCATGTGTCAAACTATTCAAGGACCGCCCTCACTACCGGCAAACTGACTTGACCTGAAGAGACTTACAATGTTCAAAGAGGGTGCTCTACCAACAGGTCACGGTTGGCAGCACACACACACGCGCACACAAATATATATATATATATATATATATATATATATATATGTAGATCAACAATAATATAAATATTACAATTGCGGTATGATAAATTTTTGGGACATTTACAAACATACCTCTATTGTAATATTTATATAGTCATAATTTGTTATATGAAGATTTCATGCCTCTAAAGCAGACTATCAAGTTGCTATGTCGAACTGTCAGAATGCAAAGCCTTAACATGTACACACAAAAGAAGATTTACTGTGATTAAATATTAATGCTTCTTCATTATCATAAAACATAAAAATATGATGTATTAATATAACATTTAAAATAATTATTCAATTAGTAAAATGATCAAAGATTTCACTGTATTATAAGGGGATATGACTATAAAATCATGGACATGTGAACTTTTCGCTCAATATTCTAAAAAAAGTACAACCCATGAGAGAAAAATTTCGAGACAAATCTCAACTCATAAATACTCGATACATTACTTAAATATTGATAAGACGAGTGACATCAACACACATTAAATTTATATCAATTGTACCTTACTAATGGACCATTAATATGTCAATTTTACATTATGATGTGATTGATTCTTATTTGACCATGTTTGTGTTTTAATGATTTAAAAAAGAATTTTTAGCTTTTAATGAACCTTAACATAGAACACCAATCACAACAATATTGTATATTAAATTTTGAGCCCATAAATAATATGAAATGCCTTTTTATATACTTATAAAGTTCACATAACATGTGAAAGCCACATCTTTTGATCTCCATGATGAAGAAAGTAATTAAACCTCATGCGATGTGCATGCTGACAACTAGCACAAGCTCAACATTTAAAACACACAAGTACCATGTGCCTCACTATTCTTGTGCATAGAATAATGATTATAGACATGGTCAATTCAATTAAAATTATATTTTCTTATGAACAATAAACTATTTTTTTTACTATAAAAATATTAAGCTAAGTTGTGTTAGGAACTTCAACACTATATAATATTGTTTTAAGAGAAAAGACAAAATGTTTATTTTGAAATCATCATGCGCGCTTTGTATTATCTCACAGATTTATAAAATTTGGTGCATGCTTGGTTCGCGGTTGATGATTTGTCATAACAGAGTTTTTTGTGCTAGGTTTTTTAGGTTTAATTGTTTGTAGGGACATTTAAAGTCTTGTGATTTTACATATTCTTTTGTAAAACTTTGATTATGATAGGAGCTAATTGATTTAAACTACTGTTTTGTTTGCATAATTCTTCATATTCTACCAACTTATTGCAAAAAGCTTTGAAAGACATCTGGTTTTTTTACTTTAGAGATTTCTTTGAATTCCATGGAAATGCCATTGAGATGATGACAAAGGTTTTTTTTTTTATAGTGGTGCTCCAACAAGAGCTAGTTGATCACGAGTCAAATGATAACATAAAGAACGTGATGATGAAGTTTTCACCAAAAACTTCATATTAGGGTTTCTCTTTGAGAAAGATAACACAAGAAATAACATGATTTGCATACATTCTTGTGATTCTATCCCAAGCATTATGAGCTAATTCGAAGTATGCTATGCAAGTCATGAGTAACATGTATATGAAAACAAATATTGAGTTAAATAAAAGTTAGTATTGTTGTAACCAATGAACATTATTGGAACTAGGGTATTCAAAAGCATCTTGAAGGATAGCGGTTGAGCGTTCTAGGTTATTGCCAACAAAATAACAAAGGAAATTATATGCTTGAAGGAGAGATTTAACCTAAGCTGGCTAAAAAGGATAATTGTTTGGAGTGACCATAAATGATTAGGAGACTCACAAATCATGTAATTGCAACTTGCAAGGTGGAACTAGTAATAACAATTTTATGTATGGTGTGATTGCATGCCGAAAGTTTTTATGAGAGTAATTTTTAATGATGGAAGAGATCTTTTCCTAATAATTACTCCTTTGTTGACGGAAAATATAAACAAAAAATATATATTATTTATAGACAAAGTCAATAGTAGCATAAGTTAATCTCTCTCTCTCTCTCTCTCTCTCTCTCTCTCTCTATCTGAGTACTGGCTAGCACAACAAAACACTTTGATACTTTGGATGGGGCAACATAAATTAGTGTTCTTTCCATTTATTTTATAATTTCAAGCATGTTCATTTATAATCAGGGTCGTATTCAGTGATTTTTGTCCTTCCCTTTAACTATTCACACTAATTTAGCTCATTATTTTAGTTGTTTAGGGTTTAACTTATTTAGTTCACTCTACTTAAATTAAACATAAAATATATGAAGCATTACACTAACTTTATTGAAAATGAGAAAAAAAAATGTAACATATTATAAGACCATATTTCTTACAAAAAAATCACAAAAATATATCAATTAAGAACTTTACATTTGAAAATAATTATCTTATGGAAATAATAATAATAATAATAGGGAAAATTTACATACATGCCTCTTCCTATGTATTTATATATCCAATACTTAAGATTCTATTTTTACATATATACCGTTTTACTAGTGCATTAAATTGAGCTTTAATAGTTCTTCATGAGAACTATTTCATCCTCAATTTAAAGAGTCTCGGAACTATTTTGTCATTTCTTCAAATTCTAAGACTAAAGTGATCATATGTAAATAGCCGGTGAATATTTTGAAACTTTGGACGCATTTACATGCATACCACAGAATTCTTGTGTATTTACACCCATCGTACATAAACTTACATTTTTTTATCTTTAAAATCACATAAAATTAGTATTACTATCATTTTTAAAAAGTGTCATGCATGTAAATATAAAATTTTAGGTGTTAGATATGTAAATACATAAGAATTGTGTGCTGCGTATATAAATTTATTAACAATTTACCATCTCGACAAGGCAGGTGGGTAATAATTGTAAAAATAAGTCACCGTGGTGCGAATTGAAAGAATTTCCTCGGCCCGTTCATTAGCGAAGCGATTGGGCCGCAAGGTTAATGGGCCAAAGGAGTGCTTTCATATAAGCTAGTAAAGATTTGGAAAATTGTATTTTGGAGAGATACCACTATTTCACTTATAGGGCTGTCAATTTGGCTCGTTGTTCGCGAACAGCTCGTGTTCGGCTCGTTAAGTAGCTCGTGATCGGCTCGTTCGTTAAGCTTAACGAGCCGAACACGAACAAATTTTTAAGCTCGAAATG
>NW_018164646.1:93858-99190 GCF_001263595.1 Phalaenopsis equestris
GTTACATAAGTTTGTTGAAATATCTAGACAATTAGGGATATCAACATCAAAAGGTTTATGCATCGATGTCCCAACAAGATGGAACTCTACATTCCTAATGCTAGAATCTGCTTTTGTTTTTCGGCAGGTGTTTGCTTGTTATGCAAATCGAGATAACAATTTCAGTTGGTTGCCTTCGGATTTAGATTGGGAGAAATATGACAAAATCAGAAAATTCCTCGTTGTTTTTAATAATGTGACAAAAACGATTTCAGGTTCTTTATACAGAGCCTTAATTGTGCTTTTTGTACGATTTTATGCATATAATGAATTTTATTGTTTTAATTGACGTGACAAATAATGATTTCAGGTTCTTCCTACCCGACCTCAAATATTTTTTTACCTGTTGTTTTCCAAATAAATAAATTGTTGTTGGATGAGTCGACATCCGCTGATGATTATATGAGGAACATGGCTTTTGCTATGAGAGTTAAATTTGACAAATATTGGGGTGATTGCAATCTCCTAATGTCTGTTGCAGCTGTCTTGGATCCTCGTTGGAAAATGAAGTTCATACATTTTACTTTTAGCAAGATGTATACACCTCTTGAATTAGACTCTAAAATTAAGCAAGTTGAGGATGTAATGTTGCAAATTTACAACACGTATGCAAGCGATATTGCTAGTTCTAGTTCTGCAATTGGCAATGTTTCTTCGGAGTTGCAAACTGATTCGGTTAATTCACAAAGTTATGATTGCATGCTTGCATTTACAGATTATGTTCTTTCATCTGGTTCCATTCAACCTTCAAAATCAGATTTACAAGTCTATCTCGAAGAGGGTCTTTTTTTGGCCAATACTGAACATTTTGATATTCTTGATTGGTGGAAGTTGAACACGCTGAAGTATCCTTGCTTATCGAAAATGGCTAGGGATATATTATCGATTCCAATAACAACAGTTGCCTCTGAATCTGCATTTAGTACTGGTGGAAGAGTTCTAAATGACTATAGAAGTTCACTTTCGTCAAAAACAGTGAAT
This sequence comes from Phalaenopsis equestris, assembly GCF_001263595.1. Taxonomy (NCBI): domain Eukaryota; kingdom Viridiplantae; phylum Streptophyta; class Magnoliopsida; order Asparagales; family Orchidaceae; genus Phalaenopsis; species Phalaenopsis equestris. The sequence goes on from NW_018164646.1 coordinate 94,879, forward strand.
GCATTAATATGCTCGTCTAGTTGGATTAGATCGTCCACCACTCATTCGAAAACACCTATGGTAACTCTCTCAATAATTAGCTTGTATGGTATATGTTTTTTTTCATCTTAAAACTGATATTGATATATATTTCCTATCAGCAAGAATTAATGGAAGAGGAACAACTTGAAGTAGCTTTACCCGAGTAAATAGCGGGGAAGGAGGAAATGATATTTGCTGAATTGCTATTACCCGAACAATTACGTGATGTTTACTTTACCCATGGAAATTATTGTTAACATTTTATGTCATACTTTGCTGAACTCCCAGAATTATGCTTTTTTGGAGATGTTACTATGTCTTTCCAAATTAAATTTGTACTGTAGCATGTAACACATTCGGGCCGGGTCACGCATTTTCATTCTTTTTTTTTATTTTTTTTAGGTGGGCTTCGACTTTCCACGTGTCAGCTCTAAATTGAACTCTGCAATAAGCTCTGTATGCGAAGTCCTGATGTAATAATTTTTTCACGGAATGGGTGGGCGTGTAAACTGTAAGTTTGGCTCAAACTCGAGCTCAGATGCGACTCATGGAAAAAATTTATTAGGCTCTAGCTTGATTAGGAAGCACGAGCTCTGCTCATTTTATAAGTTTGATTGAATTTAAAAATTTTAATTTTTTTTAAGTAAGCAATTAAAAAGAGCCGCACTTCGTACTCAAGTTTCACCAAAGAATTATGTTTTCATTCATTTTTCTCATTTTTAATTTAAAAGGAGCCGCCAACTTGTTGATTGTCGTATACTTCCCCCATTCAAATAAATCTCCCTCCCAAACCATATAAATGATTCGAAGAGGAGAGGAATTGAATGAAAATGGACATACGATAAAGAGACAAATAAGAGAAAAAGTAAAATGTCTACGTGCGATAAACCTTGCAAGGATATGTTAAGAATATCCACCCAAACAAGATCGGGTGGAGTCACCTTAAACCAATATCCGCAAAAGAAATATCCACATAGACTACCCATAACCAGAGAGTCAGGTGTATGTACCTATTCTGGGGTCAAGAGCACTCCCAGAGGAACGTGCTCCTAATGATTAATTACATCTTGGAGGATACCCAAGAATACTATCAATAAAATGAGTTTCACTTCATATTATCATAAACCTGGGGTATAAGCAATCAAATGAAGGTTATTCCGTGTGGGAGCAGTCTCAATGCTGCAAAGCTCACGCTAAGCAATCGAGCAGAGAATGAGTCTCTCGCATCCCGAAATGGGTAGCCGCTCATCGGCACATGAGACCCACGAAATAACCTAAATCATCTTGACGAGGATATCCCAATACGAAACTATTCATGTAACACAGTTGGGCCGGGTCACGCATTTTCATTCTTTTTTTTATTTTTTTTAGGTGGGCCCCGACTTTCCACGTGTCAGCTCTAAATTGAACTCTGCAAGAAGCTCTGTATGTTGTAAATGTAATTGGGTCGGGGTTCACAAACCCGTCATACACAGCTACTAGGACCCTAAGTCTACCTGGTCGTGAAGATACTCGACCCAACACGTCCTGAAATCCCCGGTCAGCAATCCGTGAAATGCATCATCCACGGGAAGGAAGCACGACCCCTAAGGTCAGAGGAAGAAAACTCTATCCTATGACTACAAGCTGGAGCTCCAAGAGGTGCGACTTATACCTGCCGAAGTGGCAAGGACGCCTCAGAAAAGAAGAGAAAGTGGAGTTTCAGCTACAAAGCTGGAAACACTCCAAACAAAAGGACTTACACCCCATATGGGTGGTCGGGGAGCCTTCTAACATCATTGACGCACTAGACAACCACCTATATTAAGGTATGCTAGGACAGTCAGGTTGGAGAAACACGAGGACTCCTCCTCGGGACATGCAAATATGAATGCAGTTATCTAGAATGATCCTAAGTATTGTGGAGGCCCTATTAATATATGCATAAAAGTAAAAGTTGTAATTTTTAGATCCTGAATATTTTAATCCTAAATTTTAATTATCTTGAATATTTTATTTAGGATTTTATAGAAATTTAGGAATTTAAATCTTAAAGAGCCTATGTTATATCGTGAAATCCCAGATAAAATATAGAAAGAAACAAATAAAACACATGCAAGTACATACATACAACATGATGTAAAGAAAGCACAACAAGTCAAATCAAAATAATGAACAGGCTGGTGCCGCTGGGTCGACAACATATCCCAAAAAAGAAAAAAAAATGGCCGGACTATGCATATACAGGTCCGGTCCTAATTTTATACATCAATATAAAATGCATAATTAAGATACGGGGCACGAGCATCTACTTCTGGTCCCCTCCACGTGGTTCCCGTGCTAACGTCTCGGAACCTGTGTCCGTATCATATTTCTGCTACATGACTCTCCTAGATTCTAAAAATACATAGAGAAAAGTACATAGAGAAAAGAAAAACATAGAGAAAAGAAAAAAGACTCAATCCTGCATGAAAACAAGTGTAAACGGGTAAACTCACATGCACATAACGTATCATGAGTCATGCCTTAAATCATGCCTTAAAAGTGGGGGAGCTAAATAGCACCTGCAAGCAAAAGTGTTAAAAATCATCACATGCTCCCTCATAGCAGTACCTGTGTGTGTGCATAAATAGGCATGGCTCCCTGCATAAAAAATGCCCTAGCACACTACCATACATATACAACATGCAATCACACCACAAGCACAATGCAAAAGAAGGATGCCTGGCTAGGGAAACCAATATAGTAAAGAACAATAGCCAAACAACAAAAAGAGTATCTAGCACCCTAAATCCTAGCCTAGCACACCATCTACCGAGAAAGTGCATTAACCTAGTATCTAAGTGAGGGGTAAGTCTAGATATAATATGACTTTGATGGGGTCGTCATACCGACCCCATCCTAAAGATCCAAAAGATCTAAAGGGTGTCACGAAGAATGGTGACACGAGGAAGATCTATTAGATCTTTAGCACAGTCATACTCGTGTCAATCCCGATGACTTAACTCGCATTACTCACTGGGATCAACCCAACAAGCAACGCTCGTTAAGGCATCGCGACCGACACGGGGTCACTCTCCTAACGAACCTGGCTCGCTATCCATGCAAACATGCAAATGCAAATGTTAATGCAAGCAAATCAAACATATAAGTAGTGACAAAGAGTATGTCATGAAGGCAGTGAATCGTAGGAATGGGCATGTCGTAGTGGCATGGGCCCGAAAAGAGGGGATGCCGGGAAGGAAGTGACCCCAAGGTGGGCATGCCGTAGCGACAGGGGCCCAAAAAGAGGGTATACCGTTAAGGTAGTGACCCGGAGGTAGGCATGCCGTAACGGCAGGGGCCCAAAAAGAGGGTATGCCGATAAGGCAGTGACCCGAAAGAATGCAACTCAAGTAGATGATATCGATCATGCAGACAAACATGTACATGTGCATACACAACATATAAAGGAGCAAGTGGTCGGTCGATTGGGATGAAAAATCCGATCAATCCAAAGTTGTACCAACCGAGCCCGGGTAGCCGGCTGAAACACAAGTGATGTGACCGGTTCGGGATAACCGACCGAGCCACAAGTGGGGTCGACCGGGCCGGGGCGATCGAGGCACAGGTGGTGCAAGTGTAAGTTCAAGTGCAAGATAAAAGGTGCAAGTGCAACGTATAAATGCAAGTGCAAGTGCAAGTGCGATATATGACATACAATATGTAACATGCAAGTTATGCACAAGCAAACAACGAGGTTCATTTGACCACATATGATAGCGAACATCACTTAGGAAACCTAAGGTTTAGACCTTTGGATATGCGACATCGCCGCCTCCAGCTTTGGTGTGGGAATGTGGGGAGTTTCTCCCTGAATCTCAGAGGGGGAAACTCTCCACGATGTCATGAAATAGGCTAGCTACAAAAATTTTCCCATTTTTTGAACTCCTCTAGACTTTGCAAAGCAAGCCAACTACGAAGCTTCTCTCGCTTTTCCAAGTTCGACCCCTTAGCTTCTCCAAGTAAAGATGGGAAAACCCAAAGCAAGGGGAGTGAGGGACTCCGACCCATCGGGACTTGTGCTAAGACTCAAAACAAAAGAGATACACTCGGCTCTATGAGGGTGTTTGGTTATGCACAGGAAGTCCTAACATAACGGGTCGCTCTAGGAAATCGACCATCAATCACATAGATATGTTGACACGCTGACCCATACTAACGCACGCACCCCGTGTGGGCGATCGTACCCACACGCCTAGACACCAGTAAAACCTAGGGCCAGCTAGAAGTTTAGAGGATCTCACCACCGTGACGGCTGTGGGGGGGGGCT
>NW_018164646.1:99202-110654 GCF_001263595.1 Phalaenopsis equestris
CTTTCCTTACTCCAAGCCGTCAGCGTCTAGTCCACGCTCCAGTGTGTCTCGCAATGAATCATGCAACAAGGAGAATAGGAGATAGGAATCAGTGAGGTATGCAAAGTACGAGAAAAATAACTGATTTTGGCATATGAAAATATAACCAAAACATACCTTCGAGCAAGGGTCACTCAGGCCTAAGCATGCTCAAGCTTATCACGCAAGGAATCACAGAAATTTTGCATGAAGATTCTATGCAACGAGCTCGTGTACATTGTTCCCCAACAATAGAAGATATCAGAACAAGTCATTAGCATAGTTTACATTTTTTTTTTAACAAAAGATGCCCTCATGTTTACTTGCAAATCAGAAAGGATCCACATCTGCTTAATCAAAGTGAGACAAACTCACAAAAGAATAATTTTGATTTATCTTAATCCTCAATGCCTTAAAATTCTACAAATTAAATCATTAATGTGATAGGATTTCATTTCTATGAATCAAATTTATGGCATATAATAGAGGATTTAGAGCAAGGTTTAAACTGGTTCTACCTCTTTCTTTCTGCCTCCCAAGTTTTGGATAGGAGTAGTTCAGAACACAGAAGAAAAATGAGAGCTTTGTATCTCTGTTTGCTGCGAGGAGTGTTTGCGGCACATCGACGACTAGGCAGGAGGCCGAAGTTCGGCAGATCGAAAGAAAAGAAGAAGGTGACGAAAAGGCCAGAGTTCTGCGCGGGATGGGGCTGAGGTCGGCCGGATCTCGGCGCAATTGGAGGAGGTCCGGCGACGGCGTCGGTTTTCGTCGACGAGGAGGAGGAGGTGCGGTCAAAGTGGGAGAGACTCCATGCAAGCTCACTCTCTTTCTCTCTCGTGGGTAGGAGAAGATTCAGCAACATGCTTCGCCGGCGAGGAGAGGGCCGGCGACGGAAGGATGCGTCGTCGACGGCGAGCGGTTCTTTTTCCGTCGCGTATAGGAGCGGGAGGGAAAAGAAACGAAACGCCATAAGATGCTATGCTGGGAGGGGAGAGAGATGTTTTTTTTCTTTTTTTTACTTTTATTTTTCCCAGGAGAGAGAAGGGCTTTTTTTGCAAAAAAAATAATAAAATAAAAAAAAAGAAAAAAAAGAGGGATGCTTTGGTTGATAGGAGAGAGAGAGAAGCATGAGGAGAGAGGGAGGAAGTTACGGCTCTTTTTTTTAAAAAAAAGGGAATTTTTTTTCTTATTTTTTTTCCTTTTAATATTAATAGTAATAATAATAATATTATTATTATTATTATTATTTCTCTACATCTTTTTGCCGAACACTTCATCGTAGCGAAATGAAATTCTCCCCTAGGTAAATTTGACGTTCCGGACGCGACCGCACTGTCCGTTTCATCGTCTGGGGTCGTTCGGATCACTTATTTTAGCAATCGAGACGAAAATAAAAATTTGAGCTTTTTTTTTTTTTTGCCCGCACGCGAATCTGTGGTCCAACGAGCGTCCTTCGTAAATGAAATCGACTTTTTAGACACGCACTCATGTGGTCCATTTCGTCGTCTGAGGTCATCTAGATAACTTCACCGACGAACGGGCCAATTTTAGCCAATTTCGTGCGCGACGCGATAACTAATTTTTGTCGATTATAGGTGGATGCCCTACACTTATGACATCAAAAAAAAAATGATGCCAACAAAGGACCCCCAACAAGTGTGCTGCGCCACTGAGACACAGTGCACTTGTTGGCAGCATCCCCAATAGAAAACCTTTCCTGGCAGTCGAGGTGACATCCCAAGAGAAGGCTAAAAAAAAACCTCAACCAAGCCAGATAAACTAGACAGGGTATGGCCGAGGGTGTGGCTAGCTAGTCAAAACCAGTCAACTACAAAAATAGGTTCAGAGGCCATAAAGGCATAACCTATAGAATAGGTTCAGAGGAGGCATAACCTATAGAATAGATTCAGAGGTCGTAAAGGTATAACCTAAAATGGTGGTTCAGAGGCCATAAAGGCATGACCTAATGGTTTCCAGCCAGGCCAGATAAACTGGACATGGTATGGCTGTTTTTTTGCTCGGACTGTCTTCATAGAGAAGTTGTATCCCGTAAGTAAAATCGACATTCTGGACGCGATCGCACAATCCGTTTCGTTGTTCGGGGCCATCTGAACAAGCCCACTAGTGCCCGGGTCAATTTGAGTCAAATTCGTGCATGACGCGATAACTAATTTTCATTAATCACAAGTGAAAACTCTACACCTATGATATCAAAAAATTGATGCCAATAAATGACCCCCAACAAGCGTGTCGCGCCACTGAGGCACAATGCACTTGTTGACAGCATCCTCAAGAGAAAGACTCACCTGGTAGTCGAAGTGACATCCCAAGAGAAGACTAAAAGAATCTCAACCAGACAAGGTAAACTGGATAGGGTATGGTCAAGGGTGTGACTAGCCAATAGAAACTTGACCAACCACATAAATGGGTTCAGAGGCCGTAGAGACATGACTTAGAGAGGTGGTTCAGAGGCCGTAAATGCATAACCACAAAAATATGTTCAGAGGTCATAAATACATAACCTACAAAATATGTTCAAAGGCCACAAAGGCATAACATAGGGAGGTAATTCAAAGACCGTAAAGACATAACCACAAAAATAAGTTCAAAGGCCTTAAAGGCATAACCTAGGGAGGTGGTTCAGAAGCCATAAAGGCATAACCACAAAAACAGGTTCAGAGGTCATAAAGACATAACATAGAAAATAGGTTCAGAGGCCATAAAGGCATAACCTAAGAGGGTGGTTCAGAGGCCGTCAGAGGTCGTAAAGGCATAACCACGAATATAGGTTCAGAGGCCGCAAAGGCATGACCTAATGAATCCCAGCTTGACCAGATAAACTGGACATGGTATGGTTGAAGGAAAGTTTGCCTGACCATATTTGAAACGACACATTGATCTGTCTGACCACATTCGAAACAACATAATCAATGAAAACTTTGTACCTGACCTCATTCGAAACGGTGGGAGAAAGCTTAATCATCTCGTGTGACCAAGTCTCTTGTTATGTTTCCCCTGAAAGAGACCCCAATTGCGAGTCTAACTGATCTCCTTGAGACGAAACACCCATCACATTAATCAAGTGGCTATAAAGCACAACATATCCTGATCAGAGGTAGTGAGGTAGTGATCGAACCAGTGACTATATAGTATGGCCGACCGAGAAGGATGGTTCAGAGGCCCTGAAGGCATAACCATAGGGCGGGTTCAGAGGCCGTAGAGGCATGACCCATGGAATGTCTAAAGACGGAATACTCTCGTAAACAGACCCAAAAGGGCATGTGGTTCAAGAAGCGTCGAAGTATAAGTCTATATGAAGCTAAAGGTGACAAAAGACAAGATATCCTCATAACAGAGCCGACCCCTAAAATCACATGGCTTGATGAACATAACTAGAAAGCCAAAAGCGTCTGAAGACTGAATATTCTCATAACAGAGCCGATTTTAAGGTCATATGGCCGAGAAACGTGACTATAAAGCGAAAGAGTCTACGAAGACAAGACGTACTCATATTGAGCCGACTACAACGTACTCGAGCTCGACTGACAACAAACATATGGCTATGTAAAGCCGAAGATGTTCTCATAAAGGAACCGGCCGAAACAGGCATATGATTCGATAGGCTTTAAAGCCAAATGGCTACAAAACCCGACGTGCCTCAAAACGAGGTCTTATCATCAAGGGTCGGCCAAGTAAAGGCCAAAGTTCCATTGATCGGAACATCAAATGATCAGGGAGGTACGTACCCTGATCGAAATAGTCTAGGAGGTATGTATCCTGACAAAGTATCAAATGAACAATCATGCGACATAACAACTTGAGGTATCACACTCAAAGTGTAGTCGGACATCCAAGTAATCCGACTGAACATAGATCGGTGGTAAAACCGATACAACATGTCATTTAACTTGGCAGACAAAACCAACCAAAGTAGTCCATAAGAAGATATGGTTATATGACCAAGATGGTCTAACCATAAGAGTGATTCCACAAGCACTAACGAGACAACCCTAGCCAGGAATTCTCCCATTTAGCAATCCAATGTTTGCTCGGGAGTCAAGTGTCTTGAAGCAGACATGGGTCAGCTAGCTGACTGACACAACATGTCATTTAACAGGGTGGATAAAACCAACCAAGCCAGTCGAAACCATCGAATGGAGTTAGATATTAGAAAGGTCTAACCACAAGGGACTTCTACGTTAGCACTAGCGAAGCAACTTTTGCTGGGGATCCATGGATCAAGCCGTCAGACTAATACAAATACAACATGGTACTCGACATGACAGACAAAACCAACCGGATTAATCAAGAATAACAATGAGGTTACATGACCTGGCACAGTCTAACCCTCAAGGGTGCTCCAAATGATCTAGCGAGGAAATTCTCATTGATGATTCTTCATCTTTTAACAAAGTAGTTTTGCTGGTGAGACATCAAATATCCCGATGTAAACATGGACCAACTGAGCGATTAATACAACATCTCATTCGATAGGGCAGACCAAACCAACCAAACTGATCAAAATATCATCGAGGTGGACTCAAAAGTCTAAATGTAGGGTGATTTAAGCTAACACCAGCGAAGTAAGTCTCGCTAAAAGGTCCCTCAGAACTAGCGAAATAGCTATAGCAGGGGAGAGCTCAACGGATATTTCCAACAAGAACTGACTAAGGCAATTCTCGTCGGGGAAAATACCAGGGCAAACGTCAAGCATGAAAAGTGGCTCTGACGAAGAGTATGGATCAGAAGATAACAAATAAATTCTGGAAACAATACGACATGTAGCTCTGACAAGGCAATGAAAATTGATCGGTTCAGGATTATCAAAGAGGGTGGATGAATAGAACATACCAACCCTATATATGATACTGCTACTAGAGATTTGGTAGAATGAATTTTGTTGGGGAATTGCTGTAGTATCTAAGAATGGTTGGTCAAAACATAACTTTCCAACCACAAGGGTATGTTGCCCTCAGGCTAACCCAAAAGACATCCCTTAAAGGGGAAAACACCACACTCATTTGAAGTGTGTGGGAAACTCTAATTTAGACCCACACGGAGTGCTCAATTGAATAGAGGTGGCGAGGAATGGAGCATAGTTTCCCGCACGAAAATGTATCAATCAAACTTGACCTCGGACAATCGAGACACCTGAGAACGGTTGGACAAAATAGAGTGTACCAACCAAATGGTGGTTAGCCATAAGACAAAAAACAAAACATATCCCATAAGTGGGAATACATCGCACTCATCTGAAGTGAGCGGGACGAGCATATCCATATAAAGGTGCTGAGTTTGGACCCTATGTAGAAAAGGTAATCAAAACAGAATGCTAGAAAAGGGCATGGCTTTTCTGCATAAGGCAAATATCAATCGAAATTGACTTCCATCAATAGATATACTGCAAAAGGTTAGCTAGGCAAAATATGTTAACGAGGGAATGCCTAGTCATGAAACTAAGCTCAGATACTCTAAAAAGAGGGTATCTTCCACTCTCATTTAGAGTGAGTGGGGGAAAAAAATATCTATCACACTCGTTTATAATGGGTGGGACACGCTCGTTCAGACCCGCTCGAAGCGAGGAACTGTAGAAAGAAAAATAAGAGAAGTACTTAGCTTCTCTTACACTGATTACTGGTTGCGCTAGGTATAAGCCGCCTTTAGAACTTCCAATTAGGACTTCCAATTTTCCTGTGTGGCAATTCATAAATCAATTTTAAGAGATGTTCAAGACCTCTCTTACGTGCAATAACACACATAAAAGGGTGGTTGTACAATATGTTGCACAACATGCCCACTAAAAGGACTAGTCAACCTCAAAAGGAAAGACTGTCGGACCCAGATGGTCAAAGCATAAAACGTAGAAAAAGGTGGGTGTATGATATGTTGTACAACATGCTAACGGAGCTACTGAGAGTCTTCCACGCCATTCATATATATATATATTTATTGGCATTTATATTTTTTATCTCTGGCTTAAGCCGTTATCAGAAATGATCTGGTGTGACATACCAAATCGAATTATCAAAGAGAGTGGACGATTAGAACATACCAACCCTATATATGGTACTGCTACTAGAGATTTGGCAGAATAAATTTCGCTGGGAAAATACTATAGTATCCAAGAATTGTTGGTCAAAAAGTAACTTTCCAACCACAAGGGTATATAGCTCTCAGGCTGACCCAGAAAACATCCCTCAAACGGGAAAACACCACACTCATTTTAAGTGAGTGAGAAACTCTAATTTGGACCCATACGAGGTGCTCAACCAAATAATGGTGTCAAGGAGAGAGGCACAACTTTCTCGCACAAAAGAAGTATCAATCAAACTTAACCTCGGTCAGTCGAGACACGTATGAAGGGTTGAGCAAAATAGAGTGTACCAACCAATTGGTGTCTAGCCATAAGACACAATCTAAAACATATCCCATAAGAGGGAATACATCACACTCATTTAAAGTGAGCAGAACGAGCATATCCGTGAAAGGTGCTCAGTTCGGACCCTATATAGAATGGGTAGCCGAATAATAATGCTAGGAAAGGGCATGACTTTCCTGTGATAAGACAAATATCAATCGAAATTGACTTCCGTCAATTAGAGATATTGCAAAAGGTTAGCTAGGCATCATTTTCTAACCATGGAATGCTTAATTATAAAGTTGAGCTTAAATCTTCTAAAAAGAGGACATCCTCCAATCTCATTTATGACGAGTGAAACAAACGTATCTACCATATGATGGGTGTGACACGATCATTCGGACACGCTCGAAGTGAGGGACTGAAAAGAGAAGATAAGAGAAGTACTTGGCTTCTCTTACACTGATTACTGGTTGAGCCAGGTATAAGCCGCCCGTAGGACTTCCACTTTGCCTGTATAGCAATTCAGAAATCAGATTTAAGAGATGCTCAAGACCTCTCTTATGTACAGAGAAAAGGTGGGGTACAGTATGTCGTACCACATGCCCACAGAGAAGGCTAGTCGACTTCCAAAGGAAGGACTACCGGGACCCTAGGGTCGACACATGAAGAGTAAAAAGTGGTGGGCAGAATCCTAGCCCGAAAGGCAAGTTAATTTCCAAAGGAAGGACTGTCGGACCTATAGGGTTGACACATAAAGTGGAGAAGAAGGTGGGTGTACACTATGTTGTACAACTTGCCCACAAAGCTACAGAGAGCCTTCCATGCCACTCATATTTTTTATTGATATATATATATATATATATATATTATCTCTGACATAAGCCGTTATCATACATGATTTGGTGTGACATACCAAATCAAGCTGGTCTGAGGAGCTTTCTTGTAGGCATCTCATATTCATGACCAGCTATACCATGCAAAACACAATGTTTGCAAAATTTAGGTCCGGGTGGGATTTTCCTTAAGTACTCTTCCCTAGCCCCTTTCCTTAATTCTTTTCACCCTTAGCCTAATATGCCTCTTCATTCGTATCCGGGTGTTAAGGAAATATTTTCATTTTGGAGATGTCTTTAAATCCATTATTGACCTATCAGTCATCCCAATGTCATTTAACAATTATGTGAACCTCAATATTCTAAGGATCTTATCAGGAGAATTTTGAAATCAAAAAGTTCTTTATATCGAAAATTTTGATTTCCCGCTCACTTTAAGCTTCTTCTCAGGAGTGTTGGCCAAATTTCACTTCTTAAGGCATTTGTGCACTTTTTTTTTCTCTAAGAATTACTATATCTGATAAAACTTCTTTTGTAATAAAGTAGTTTGTTTTGACTCAAAATTCTCCCGAATAAAAATTCTTAAAATTTCATGATCCATTAGTTGTTAAGCTTCCATCGGTCTAGTTGAATGGAAAAGTAAGAGATCTAAATAGTCTCTGAAACTACTAACATCTCAATGACACCCATCCAGTCATTCTGAGGTGCTCTCAAGACTTAGGTGAAACTTCATTAAAGTAATGGATTCAATCATCGTGACTTAGTTTGAATCCCCCAAACCATGAGGATTTGCAAATCCTAAGAAGGTGCATACATGGTCTGGCTTAATCTAATCCTCAGGATCTATCTTAGGTTCAACCTCAAGAATCATTAAAGTTAAGCCCAATACAGAATCAACCGAGGGGCATGGTTCCTTTCAAAACCATCTCAACGGCCTCCAAAATTGGAGTCGGAGCATCAACAAATGCAGAGATATCTCGGCCAGATAAGTAAGGTCTAACCGGTAATGCCGAATATCGAGGTATCCCCATGAGTTATGGATCGATTTATAGAGGCTAAGAATCTAATCAGTCCAACATGACTATCAACAAGATCATAAAAATCAACCAAGTTAAACAAAATATCCAGGAAGTTGGATATAGGAGATGGATCAATCAAGCAATGATGCTTTCTCACTAAGAATAGACTAGAAAGTTAACATGGTTCTTAAAAAAAATGAGGCACCATGTCATAGTCAGGTTCAAAAAAGACAAACTAAATCATATGCTTAAACATGCAGAATGTTCTTAGCAATGAAATGCTCTCATCGAGAGCTTGACCAAAAGGCAAACTAGTTAAATTGAATGAGACACTCTCAAATAGCCTGGGAGATGTGTATCCCGGCTAAACATGGATCGATCAAGACTAGCAAGGTGGTCTAATCGATACAACATATCATCAAAAAAGTAGGTTTCGGGGCATCCCCCAATTGGAGTATAAAATATCCATACTAGTCTTGCATAATAGGTGAAAAGAGGTAGGATAAAACACTCTTAAAAAATGGCAAGTAAACCCCTCACTGTCAAATGTAGAAAGTCATTCTACATTCAGTGTCGGGATATCAAGAGGCGTGGTGACAAAAATTTGCCTAACGCACTGGGTAGTCGCCAAAGTAGAGCGATCAACCTTTGTTCTCAAATAAGGTGAGAATCGATGGGGTACACCCCAAATCTCCCTTTATCAACATAGGACAAATTCATATAGCGCGATGAAGAGGAAACCGTAACATTTTCCTTATAGCTTATAGAAAGAGTAAGCACATCAAATGTGGGCAAAAGCCAATCCAACAGGATCACAATGATACCCGACACAACATCTGGTACAGTGGCAATAAGTATCACACCAAGGGTTCCATGCAACATCTCGACGGGTCTCATGATCTATACAACAAATGACAAAAAGTGAATATCCTAGCCTCATAATGGACCGACAGGAGAACCTTGGTCTCCTACTACGAGGGCCTATAAAATAAGAAGAGTAAAGAAGTTTGTTTGGACATTTGAAGGATCCAGGTAAGGAGCTTCTTTCATGGAAGAGGACCCTGTCCTCGTAGAGGTAAACTGCTCCAATAATCTTCTTGGCAAGGAGATCTGTAGATGGGTCATCAATATGGGTCGTAGAATTAGAGCAATCTACGTTCTAAGGAGGGAGAAACCTCACAGCTATCATGGTTGGGGTGTAATCCACACAACCAGACAATACAATAGAGTGATTCTCAGCAAAGGGAGTGCCAAATTTCCCATCAACTGGAACCACGACAGGTAAAGAGATATGCGGCTAGTTCAGCTGTCGTAATTGCAACAATATGTTTTTATTCCTCTGAAGCCCTTGCCAAATGTAAGGACAAACAGGACCTCAGAGAAACCAAGAACAACGGGGCTGGGACGATCGTCAAACCATCAAAAACATTTCCCCTTAAATAGGATGTTGCTCCTACGATTTTCTCAGTCAGAGAACTCGTGGTATCAACAAAAACAACATGAACTGCAAGTTGAGAATGACCTGCATCCTGGGGAGGAAAGATCCCCCACACAATCCTGGCTGGAACATAGTCCATATTGTCAGACATAGGGAAAAATGATTCTCAGCTGACGGGATTTGAGCATCATCCCGTGCCGGAACCGAAAGGAGTCATGGAGGGGACATGATCCACACTGCCAGAGAACAAAAATGGTGATTCTTAGCCGACAGGACATAAACATGATTCTGGGCCAGAACCAAAGAGAGTTATGGCGGGACATACCACACCGCCAAATGACAGTGTCGTGAACAGGTAACTCTAGCTCTCTTAATGCAACATCTGCGGGATAATGCAACATCCGCGGGATGGACATCCTCAAAACACTGAAGGACTACAAGAGAGGCCAGAAAATAAGAAAGAGCATTGTAGCGCATCGCTCCTCAATGAAAAATTAGCATCGATACAAGTTGCTACAATGAAAGGAGTGCTACATGCATAACTCATCCTTTTCAAAGGAAGGCATGATGCAAAACTCCAACAGAGATGTGGTCCGCACAACTGGGGACAGTAGCAAAACGACTCATAATTCAAGGGCCAAAGACACCTCCTAAACTGGAATCGACATATGTATATATAAACATGAAGCAGAACATGCTACTAAATTTGCAGCAATCTATTCCTAGTCCTCCTGGCCTTCCTGCCTAATCAAGGGACAGGTGAAACTTCAGGGGAATCATAAAAGAAAGAGAGAACCGGGACTGAAGTCATACCGCCGACAGTAGTGACAAACCTACTGCTATTAAAATACTCACCTACCTATGGCAGGGAGATCAGTGAAAACATAGAGTACGAGTCTGGAAAAGACTGTCAGGTGCTACGACGCGTCACTATCGAGCATCGACTTCTTTTTGCAAAATAAGTGGTCGCAATGCGAGCCACTGCAGCAAAAATAGCTCGATATGCACGTCTCCTCATTTAAGGGGGGAGGACACAAAGCAAATGTCTTAGAGGGCGTATGAGTAGCTCAATATGCACATCCAACATTTAAGGGAGAGGGCACAGAGCCAAACGCCTCAGAGGGCGTAGGATCACGTAAGGTAATCCCACAGGGGTGCTCGAAGGAACTGAAGGTTATGACACTCTCAGGAGCACATGAAGAGCTCGGGGAGAAGGGAAAGGGTTCCCCCGACGATACCGATCATATTTATTTTCCTGCTCTTCCACGTAGCAGGGAAAAAAAGGGACAATGATCAGAAACAAGAAAAAGGATATGAAACCAATAAAAAAAATACAACAACATCGATGCATGCGATAATGCAACAACTGAACTGTCGAGGGTGAGAAAGAGACCGAATGCATCAAGTTGCTACCCCTAGCAACTGACACATTGACTGAAAACCAAGGTCTCACAAAAGGCTCAATTGTGACTCGAAGGAAGAAAACCAAGTCACGATAATATGAGCGAAACTCTCAGTACGAAGAGAGTCTATAACCCTAAAAAGAGAAACTTCAAGTATGGAGAGAGAGAGACCTTTCCCCAGCGGAGTCGCCAGATTTTGTTTTCGTTTATTTTTCTCATGTTTATTTTAAAAGGAGTCGCCAGCTTATCGATCGTCGTATACTTCCTCCATTCAAATAAATCCATTCAAATAAATCTATAAATGATTCGAAGAGGAGAGGAATCAAATAAGAAGGGACATACGATAAAGAGACAAACAAGAGAAAAAGTAGACAAACAAG
>NW_018164646.1:110722-110970 GCF_001263595.1 Phalaenopsis equestris
AAATATCCGCCCAAACAAGATCGGAAGATCGGGCGGAGGCAACTTAAACCAATATCCGCAAATTAAGTATCTACATAGACTACCCATAACCAGAGGGGGAGTTTTTGAGGAGGTGTATGTACCTGTTCTGGGGTCAATAGCACTCCCAGAGGAACCTATTCCTACCGGTTTATTACATCTTGGGGGATACCCAAGAATACTCTCGATAAAAGGAGTTTCGCTTCATATTATCATAAACCTGGGGTATA
>NW_018164646.1:111048-134917 GCF_001263595.1 Phalaenopsis equestris
CCTCTCGCATCCCAAAGTGGGTAGCGGCTCATCGACACATGGGGCCCACGGAATAACCTAAATCATCTTGACGGAGATATCCCAATACGTCAAAGCACGTCTAGGCCAAAGGATAGAGGGCAAATCGTCATAACCAGAATGGGCGGCAGCTCATCGGCATCGAGCCGTCAAGGTGATATCAATGAGGCCAAGAAGCGGTCAAGGAGCGATAGGGTTCAAAGAGGCTCAACAAAAAGGAAGGTAGAGTGATCCTAAAAGGTAGAGGTAACTGGGTCGGGGTACCACGAACTTGTTATACACAGCTAAGTAAGACCCTAAGTCTACCTGGTCGTGTTCCCAGAGGAACCTGTTCCTACCGGTTTATTACATCTTGAGGGATACCCAAGAATACTCTCGATAAAAGGAGTTTTGCTTCATATTATCATAAACCTGGGGTATAAGCAATCAAATGAAGGTTATTCCGTGTGGGAACAGTCGCAATGCTTCAAAGCTCACACTAAACAATCAAGCAGAGAATGAGTCTCTCGCATCCCAAAATGGGTAGCGGCTCATCGACACATGGGGCCCACGGAATAACCTAAATCATCTTGACGGAGATATCCCAATACGTCAAAGCACGTCTAGGCCAAAGGATAGAGGACAAATTGTCATAACCAGAATGGGCGGCAGCTCATCGGCATCGAGCCGTCAAGGTGATATCAATGAGGTCAAGGAGCGATAGGGTTCAAAGAGGCTCAACAAAAAGGAAGGTAGAGTGATCCTAAAAGATAGAGGTAACTGGGTCGGGGTACCACGAACTTGTTATACACAGCTAAGTAAGACCCTAAGTCTACCTGGTCGTAAAGGTAGTCGACCCAACACGTCCTGAAATCCCCGGTCAGCAATCCGTGGATTGCATCATCCATGGGAACCTCGGTAGCCCTAAGGTCAGAGGAAGAAAACTCTATCCTATGACTACAAGCTAGAGCTCCAAGTGGTGAGACTTATACCTGCCGAAGTGGCAAGGACGCCTCAGGAAAGAAGAGAAAGTGGAGGTTCAACTATAAAACTGGAAACACTCCAAACAAAAGGACTTACACCCCATCTGGGTCGGGGAGCCTTCTAACATCCTAGGCTCACTAACAACCCACCTATATGATATTATGCTGGGCCAGTTAGGTTGGAGAAACATGGGGACTCCTCCTCGGGACATGCAAATATGAATACAGTTATCTAGAATGATCCTGAGTATTGTGGAGACCCTATTAATATATGCAGAAAAGTAAATGTTGCAATTTTTAGATCCTGAATATTTTAATCGATCCTGAATACTTTAATCCTAAATTTTAATTATCTTGAATATTTTATCTAGGATTTTATAGAAATTTAGGAATTTAAATCCTAAAGAGCCTATGTTATATCGTGAAATTCCAGATAAATCACAGTAAAGAAACAAATAAATACATACAAGTGTAGACATGCAACATGATGTAAAGAAAGCAAAACAAGACAAATCAAAATAAGATAAAAATAATATACAGGCCGGTGCCGCTGGGTCGGCAACATATCCCAGAAAAAAAGGCGGTCGGACTCCGCATATAAATGTCCGATCCTAATTCTATACATCAATATAAAATACAGAATTAAGATACAGGGAGAGAGCATCTACTCCTGGTCCTCTCCACGTGGTTACCGTGCTAACATCTCAGAACCCGTGCCCGTATCTTATTTCTGCTACAAGACTCTCCAAGACTCTAAAAATATATAAGGAAAAGAAAAAGACTCAATTCTGAATGAAAACAAGTGTCAGCGGGAAAACTCACATGCACATAATGTATCATGAGTCATGCCTTAAAAGTGTCGAGAGCTAATAGCACCTGCAAGTGAAATGGTCAGAAATTATTACTTGATCCCCCATAGTGGTACGTGTGTATAAAAATAGGTTTGACTTCCTGCAGAAGAATGCCCTAACACACTACCACACATATACAACATGCAATCACATCACAAGCATAATGCAAAAGAAATATACCTGGCTAGGGCAACCAATCCAACAGAAAACAATAGTCAGGCATCAAAAAGAATATCTAGCACCCCAAATACTAGCCTAGCACACCATCTACTGAGAAAGTGCATTAACATAGTATTTAAGTGAGGGGTAAGTCTAGGTATAGTATGACTTTGACGGTGTCGTCATACCGACTCCATCCTAAAGATCCAAAAGATCTAAAGGGTGTCACGAAGAATGATGACACGAGTTAGATCTATTAGATCTTTAGCACAATCATACTCGTGTCAATCCCGATGACTTAACTCGCATTGCTCACTGGGATCAACCCAGCAAGCATAAGGCATCGCGACCAACACGGAGTCACTCTCATAAAAAACATGGCTCGCTATTCATGAAAACATGTTAATGCAAATGCTAATGCAAGCAAATCAAAACATATAAGTAGTGACAAAGAGTATGCCATGAAGACAATGGGTATGTCATGATGACAATGACTCGTAGGAATGGGTATGCCGTAGTGGCACAGACCCGAAAAGAGGATATGCCGGTAATGCAGTGACCCGAAGGTGGGCATGCCGTGGCGGCAGTGGCCCAAAAAGAGGGTATACCGATAAGGTAGTGACCCAGAAGGAGGCATGCCGTAGCGGCAGAGACCCGAAAGGAGGGTATACTGGTAAGACAGTGTCCCGGAGGTAGGCATGCCGTAGCGGCAGGGGCCCGAAAAGAGGGTACGTCGGTAAGGCAGTGACCCGAAGGTGGGCATGCCGTGACTGCAGCGGCCCGAAAATAGGGTATACCGGTAAGGCAGTGACCCAAAGGAATGCAACACAAGTAGATGGTTGATCGGGATGGAAAATCCGATCAATCCAAATTTGTACCAACCGAGCCCGGGTAGCCGACTGAAACACGAGTGATTTGGCCTATTTGGGATAATCGATCGAGCCACAAGTGGTGTCGACCGGTCAGGGGTGACCGATCGAGGCACAAGTGGTGCAAGTGCAAGACACAATTTGTAACGTATAAATGCAAGTGTAAGTGTGATATATGACATAATATGTAACATGCAAGTTATGCACAAGCAAACAACGAGGTTCATATGACCACATATGATAGCAAACCACACTCGTACTAATGACATCACCTAGGAAACCTAAGGTTTATACCTTTGTATATGCGGCATCGCCGCCTCCAGCTTTGATGTGGAAATGTTCGGAGTTTCTCCCTGGATCTCGAAGGGAGAAACTCTCCACGGTGTCATGAAATATACTAGCTACAAAGATTTTCCCATTTTGTGAACTCCTCTTTTTAACATTTCGCGAACTCCTCCAAACTTTGCAAAGTGAGCCAGCTACGAAGCTTCTCTCGCTTTGTCAAGTTCGACTCCCTAGCTTCTCCAAGTAAAGCTGGGAAAACCCAAAGCAAGGGGAGTGAGGGACTCCGACCCATCGAGACTTGTGCTAAGGGTCACAATAAAAGGGTCACAACAAAAGGGAGACACTCGGCTCTACGGGGGGTGTTCGGTTACACACAGGAAGCCCTAACCTAACGGCTCACTTTAGGAAATCGACGATCAATCACATAAGTACGTTGACGCGCCGACCCATGCCGACGCACACACCCTGTGTGGGCGATCGTACCCACACGCCTAGACACCACTAAAACCTAAGGCCAGCTAGAAGTTTAGAGGATCTCACCACCGTGACGGCTGTGGAGACATTCTCTTTGCTTGCTCCAAACTCGCCGACGTCCGATCCACGCTCGACATCAAAAAGACATAGGAGGTCGTGAGTTATGCAAAGTACGAGAAAAATAACTGATTTCGGCATATGAAAATATAGCCAAAACATACCTTCGAGCATGGTTCACTTAGGCCTAAGCAGCTCAAACTTATCACGCAAGGAATCACAGAAATTTTGCATGAAGATTCTATGCAACGAGCTCATCTACATTGTTCCTCAACAATAGAATATATCTAAACAAGTCGTTAGCTTAATTTTCATTTATTTATTTATTTATTTTTAACAAAAGATGCACTCATGTTTATTTACAAATCACAAAGGATCCACATCTGCTTAATCAAAGTGAGACAAACTCACAAAAGAATAATTTTGATTTATCTTAATCCTCAATGCCTTGAAATTCTACAAATTAAATCATTAATGTGATAAATGTGATAGGATTTCATATCTATGAATCAAATTTATGACATATAATAAAGGATTTAGAGCAATGTTTAAACTGAATCTACCTCTTTCTTTCTGCCTCCCAAGTTTTGGATAGGAGTAGTTCAGAACACAGAAGAAAAATAGGAGTTTTGTATCTTTGTTTGCTGCGAGGAGTGCTTGCGGCACATCGACGACGTGGCGCGACGTGGCAGGAGGCCGAAGTTCGGCCGACCGAAAGAAAAGAAGAAGACGACGAAAATGCTAGAGTTCTGTGCAGGATGGGGCTGAGGTCGGCCGGATCTAGGCGCAAGGAGGCCAACGGCTGGAGGAGGTCCGGTGACAACATCGGTTTTCGCCGACGAGGAGGAGGAGGTGCGGCTAAAGTGGGAGAGACACCATGCAAGCTCTCCCTCCCTCCCTCTCTCTCTCTCTCTCTCTCTCTCTCTCTCTCTCTCTCGCGGGTAGGAGAAGGTTCAACAACATGCTTCGACGACAAGGAGAAGGCCGGCGATAGAAGGATGCGTCGGCAACGGCGAGCGATTCTTTTTCCGTCGCCTATAGGAGCGGGAGAGAAAAGAAACGCCATAAGATGCTATGCTTGGGAGAGAGATGCTTTCTTTTTTTTTTAGAGGGAGAGACCTTCTCTCTCTTCCTTTTTGATAATATATATATATATATATAATAAAGGAGAGAGGGGGAATCTCCACATGGGTCATGCGTGAGCAGTAGAGATAAGGGAGGAAAACATATCTTTTATTTTTTTATTATAATAATATTATTATCCTCTGCGCTTTTTTCGTTCGGACATGTCTTCGCAGCGAAGTAGTCTCCCGTAAGTAAAATCGACATTTCGGACGCAACCACACAGTCCGTTTTGTCGTTCGGAGCCATCTGAACAACCGGACGCAACCGCACAGTCCGTTTTGTCGTTCGGAGCCATCTGAACAAGTTTGCTGGTGCTCATGTCAATTTGAGCCAAATTTTTGCATGATGCGATAACTAATTTTCATCGATCACAAGTGGACACCCTACACCTATGATATCCAAAAATTGATGCCAACAAATTACAAAGTCCACTAAGTGCTCGTTGAGCTTTTTTTGGGCAAGCATTAGGTCATTCATGGTGACCTGCTATTGAGCGTCGGTAAAGCATTTCATGAACATGTCCTCTAGTTTGATGAACGTTTTGAAGTTGTCATTTGATAAATTAGCATATCATTCAAAAAAAAATCCAGGCAAACTAGTAACAAAAAGGCGAAGGAGCAAAGCATCGTTGTTATTGATGTTACAACAGAATGCATGAAACTAGACAATAAGCTGTCAGGCGTTTCCAACCCTATTAAACTTTTTGAATTGTTGAGTGACGAATCCCAGAGGATATGGTATGCACTCATAAGCCTCTGGATATGATCGACCTCACCTCACTAGGACCTTTTCTTGTTGAGTTACCAAAGCAGTATTGACCTTTTGCATCCACTTTGAACTTCAAATTTTAGTTAAAAGGTACATGCTCATGCTGAGCAACATAAGAAGAGGTGGCATGAACATGCCTTATGGGCTCAAGTGGTACGACGAGCGTCACCAAACATATATCTACCTGCTTCGGAGGCAAGACTACATCGAACCCTGCCCCGTTAGCCTGTAGAGTTGCTACTTGAGCAGTCATGAAAACTATGGCCTTGAAGAAGGGTGATAGTCTCGTCCTTAGTATGGTCGCCTTGGTCAATCCCAGGAAGTCTCGAGACTATGCAGGCTCTTGATGATCAGCCTCATCGAAATCAACGACGAGGTTGTCACCAGCGGACCTTTGATGACGAGTGATCACTTTTAGCGGGTTTCCATATCGAAGTCATGTAACTCCTCACCAAGGAGGTCGTCCTCCATGAGGAGATCATTAGGAGTATAAAAACGATTCTCGGATAGGTCATCTTCAGGATCCATCTCAGACCCTTCTCTGAGGTTAACTTGAGGTAGCTCTGAGATGTGATCAACTAAAAAGATAACCCTCTCTTGGATCAAATCACAAGTATCAGAAGTTGAAAGTAAAAGCCTAAAGAGGTGTATTTGTCGGAGTCGGCTAGACCCATTACCTCTATGGCAAAATCTGACAACATTCCTTTCTAATATACTTGTTCTTAAACAAGTAAGGTAAGCATCAATAGAGGCATGCCCCAGGCCTCACTCGATTGTCAAAAAAAAAAAAAAAAAGATGCATCTTACCTCTACTCAAAGAAGTAGAGTAATAAAGCCAAAATACTTTTTATTTTGGTTCTTCTAAGAGATGTGATTATAAGAGAAGGTGTGGCCAAAGCCGCTATAGTAGCAATAGTAATATGAGCACAACCAAGATCTGGTACAACCTTATGGAGCGCTATGTATGCAACCTTTTGGGGCTTCTGGGCGGACTCAACAGCCTGCAAAACTAACCGTAATACCTGGGTCTTGCAACGAACTGACACATGGGTCTCCTATTATGCGAACCTTGTGGGCGAGAAAAGTAGAAGGGTTGTTCCATGACTTCCTTAATTGTCTCAGAAATCCAAGCCAGGAACTTCTTCTTAGAAATTTGACCATTTCCTCTCAGGGAGGAAACAACCCCACAATCTTCTTCATCCGAAGGCTCGTGGTGGCGTGGTTTATCTGAACAGCGGGCTTGAAGTAGACCTTGCCTCGAGAAGGGGTACACCTTCTAGCTATCCTGGCAGGGATGTGTTTCTCATGACCAGAAAGAACAAAAAAAAGTATTCTCGGTCGTAGGAATCTGGGATTCCTCCTAAGCTGGAATTGAGAAAGGTGTACACACTTGAACAAGACCTTGCTGCTGAAACTGTAGTTAACTGCTCTGAGTCTTCCACACCCTCCTGCTTATTTTGAGAGCAAAGAAAATCCTCAGAAGAAAAAAATATGATGGGAGCTAGACAACAGCTGGACTAGAGTAACAACTATATTGTTATCGGGTGAATCAATCACAGTTGGAAAAGAGATCCTTGAGAACATGCTGGTACTCCCCAACAGTTGCGAGAAAACAAACACACACTGCAGAGCATCATCGCTGGGCGTCAACCTCTTCTTTGCAGAAGAAGGCGTGTTGACATGAGCCACCATGGCTGGAGAGACTCCATGTGTACGACTCTTCTTCTTAAGAGGAGGGCATAGAGTGGATGCCTCAGCACACATGAGATTACTAAGGGTAACTGGATGCTCAAATGAACCAAAGGTTATGACACCTTCTGAAGCAGAAAAATGTCGGGTGAGAAAAAATAGTATTCCTCCCAGTGGTAGCGATTGTGAACACCCTTTCACTATCCATTTATATCCAATAAAAAATGACATCGATCAAACTTCAAGAAAAAAGTTTCAAAGAAGCAATAAAAAAATCTACAATAGAATGGATGCTTGCGAAGGTGGGCAACCGAAATGTTGAGGGTAGCTGTAGGTGAGTTCCCAACTGTGGCAACTAGCACATAGATCTGAAATCCAGGTTTAAAAAGACATGAACACTGATGCTATGAAGAAAGTAACTAGGTCACTAAAATGTAAGCAAGACTCCTTAAATAGAGAGATTTTCCCCATTAGAGTTCTCATATCTATTTTCATTCTTTTTCTCATTTTTATTATGAGTTTCCAACTTGTCTATCATCATATGATTTAGTTTTTCGAGTAAATATCTCTTTCAGATCATATGGTTGATTTGAAGAAGAGATGAATTGAAAAATAAGGAACAAACAATGAAGGTAGACAAACAAGAGAAAGAAAGTGGAGAACTTTTGTAAAGTAAACTTTGTGTGATAGCCCAAAAAGCATACGTCCGAATAAGATCGAATCAAAAATATCTTAGAAACATATCTGCAAAGATGGTCATACGAAAGCAACCCACAACTAGAAAGTCAATTGTGTGTGTTTGTTTTGGGGTTAAGACCAACTCCCAGAGGGATGTACCCTTTGGTTAATTACATCTTGGGGGATGCCCAACAATACTCTTGATTAAAGCAATTTTGCTTACACTTAAGTGACAACTAGTTAAGGGTGTCACAATGGATGATTATCTCATAGGAGCATCTCCATGTTTTCAAAGCTCTCATTAAACCATAGGGCATAGAATGAATCTCTCACATCTCAAATAAGTAGCGGTTCATCAATAATCGAGGCCTATGAAATGGCCAAGTCAACTCATAGGATTCACAATATGCTTTAATGGCCTATTCAAGCTATAAGGGCTGAGGGTGAATTACCGTACCCTAAATGGATGGTTGCCTATCCACAATTGGGTATAGGATGCCACTAGGGAGAGTTACATCTTGCCTCAACAATGACCAAACACACATGCGAGCGCACACACAGAAATGCAATATGATGCAAAAGAATACAACCATGTAGGTGGTCAGTCCACCGGGTAGTGGCGTTCGTCAGACCGAATAAGCAGGTGGATCAATCTGAGGGTAATCAATCGGTCCCGAAAGGATGGGGTGATCAGAACAAGAAGGCCGATCAAACCTAAAGGAATGGGTGATCGACATGTAGCAGTCGATCAAACCCAAAAGATTGGGTGATCACCCTGGGACACCCGATAAAACCCAAGACAGGTGATCGACACGTAGCAGTTGATCAAACCCTTAAGACAAGGTGATTGGCTCAAAACGACCAATCAAACCTAAGACGGGTGATCGAGGCATGACAGTCGATCAAACCCGAAAGACAAGGTGATCAATTTAGGATGACCGATCGAACAAAAAAGGATTGGGGATCAGCCTAGGACGACCGATCGACCCGAAAACGGTTGATCAACACGTAGCAGTCGATCAAATCCATAAGACAAAGTTTTTAGAACAGTCGATCGAACCCAAAATGAGTTATCAACACATAACGATCAATCAAACACAACAGACATAGTGATCTGCCTGGGACAACCAATAAAACACAAGGGGATCAGGGATTGGTCTAGGATGACCGATTGACTCGAAGTGCTCATGCGATCATGCATATGATATGCATCATGATTTACATGCAAAAATGCAACAAATGATCATGCATATGCAATGCAACCCAAATGCTTGATAGTGCATCGAACTTGACCTAACTTAGATACATAGGGTTGACGCTCTTGGATTTACGACATAATTGCCTCCGTCTTTGGCACGGTAATGTGGAGGGCTTATCCCTTCAATTTTTCATAGGGGAAGTCTTCCATAGTTTAAACGGCGGACTAGCCATAAAGCTTTTTCTATTTTACGAACATCAACAATCTCGTGGAATGGGCTAGCTACAAAGCATAAGTCTCAAAACATGAATAAAAAATTGTGTAACAAGGGCCATGAGTTGCTCGCTCATGCCCCATACTTTAATTTTGAATTATATATTTGTTGTATAGTCTTAGTTAGGATCAGGTATGTTTATGTAGATCAAGACCATTATTTTTCTTTTTAGGAACAAATTTTTTTTATATAAAGTGTTTTCTTTACTATAGTTTACATGTGTTCACACTTTTTTATTTCTTTGATTTGTTTGGATTAAGATCTATAGGATAAATTTTTTTCTATTAAAGTCAAAATTTTAAAGATTTAGCTAATAAAATTTAGGATTAAAATATTCATGATTTTAAAATCTACAACTTTATTTTTTTCTTTACTTTTTTGCATGACCCTCAGATCAGATTTAAAATGATCATAATTACCTGGTTTTATCCCGTTACATATTAATAATGCCTCCACACTTACGATGTCATGGACAATTACATCATATTACATGTCCCAAGAGGAAGTATTATTTCTTCCTCAGCCAGATTGGCCAAGCATATGCTTTATATGCTTAAATAGTTTTATCTAGCTTGTTTATAGTGTTAGAGGTTTTCCTGATCTAGACGGATTTGTAAGCCCTTTATGGAATAGCTTACCTTAGTGATTGATTCATCTTTTCTTCCTTTTTTCTGTATAGGTTTCCTTTCCATACCCTTTTTAAGTATAATCCCCACTTTATCTTTTGGTCAATAGAGTCATGGATTTTAGACATTTCCTTCCTTTGAGTTTGGATCTACTAG
Organism: Phalaenopsis equestris; assembly: GCF_001263595.1. Classification (NCBI taxonomy): domain Eukaryota; kingdom Viridiplantae; phylum Streptophyta; class Magnoliopsida; order Asparagales; family Orchidaceae; genus Phalaenopsis; species Phalaenopsis equestris. The sequence continues at coordinate 121,238 of NW_018164646.1, forward strand.
ATAATTTTGAATGATGCAATATATGGGTTTCTGACAAAGTGTTACCCATCAGGTTGGGCCAATTACCTTCATGGCTTGGTAGATTTAGGGTTATTGTGTAGCAAGGATCATGAGATGTATTTTATAGTCCCTCTTGGTCATATTATGGTTATTCGCCCTCTACCTAGTGGCTTAGTTCACTCTAATAGTTCAAAGTTTCCACTACATGGACCTTCAAAAATCTCCTTTGTTACCAATATTCCAATTCATTGAGCAAACACAACACCTTTGATTATGAGTTTTTTGTTTTCCTCCATGAGTAATTGACTATGAGGATATATCATTGTGGGCGGTCTCTTTAAGACCAAAACAAAATAAATTTGATTTTTATATTCAAGTTTTGCTATTAAGGTTTTTTTATAGGATATTTTTCATATATTTTCTCGTGTTGAATATGATCTTGTTTACTTTGACCACTCTCCTTCAGTTTATATTATGCAGATTTTTCCAATATAAATTTCTCCTTAGCTAGTCATTTTATTTCTTCTTGGTTTTGTCCACTTTCAACATTCTTTTTTTTTTCTTTTACTTTTCTAAACGAGGGACTAGAAAAGGGATCGAAAAAGACAGGACGCTAAAAGGTCACTCGAGCTATAATAAAAAGAAACACAAACATATAATTTATTAATGTTATGTGTAAATATAAAATTATTTGGAGATTTTTCAATCTTAACTCTTATCTTTCTATTTAGTGTTTGTGTCATTATGATTCTATCTAGAGTAAATATTTTTCTTCAATCTTTTCATCCTCAAAAGATTTTATTAAATTAGGAATGAAAATTATATTTTTCTTAACTTTTTAAGTGATTGATTATATATTTCTTAACCTTTCTTAGTAGAATAGCCAACTCTTTTTCTTTTTTGAACATTGATTTCATGGGTCTTCTTCGTATGAAAGGTTTGGGGACTCAATTTTTACTTGGGTTCACAATTTCAAAAAAACCAAGTCGGTGATCCAATCTCTAATTTTACTAAGTTTTTTTAAGAACATTATTGCTCTTGATTATTGTTTTCAATCTTTTTATAGTGTTCATATTAATAAGGGTTTTTCTTGTCTTCAAAAAAGTTTGAATGATTATTCTCATCAAGCTCTACATTTTTTTTTTACATGAGGCATTTCCTTATGTTAACTCAAGTTAGCTTGTGTGATTTAAAAAATATTTTTAGGCTCTTCATAAAAGGAAGATCATGCATTATGGTTTTAAAATGCGTGATGTTCTTATCTATTGAGGTGTCTCTATCAATCTTTAATTGTGTCCATTGTTTGAATTGCATGAAAATTTATAATATTTATTTTTTTATTGTCTATTTTCACATGTTTTGCTTAAATTCCCAATGGGAACATTTGCATTGCTTCAGTTAACATTATTCATGTTTTGAATCATTCTAAGAATTTCATCTACAAAATCTCTAAGAAGTTTGACTTATTAGCTGTGTAATCTACTACCTACTACATTTGGTGTTAGAGAAATTGTAGGATCTTCAAGGATAAAACCAATCTCACTGAGATGCTTCTTCAGAAAATTCACTAGATGGTTAAACATAAAATTAGGAAATGAAAGTTTAAAAAGGATATTTCCTTTAATATTAAGAATCTTTACAAATTATAATTGCCATCCTTATGATTTTTCTTGGGTTTTTCAGAATTGATTTTTTTTTTTTTTCTCAGTTAGAATTTTTTTTGGTTTTATGTGTCTTTTTTTCTTATCACATATGTTAAATTTATTTATATTGATGCAACACCCATTGGTTCTTTTTGTCGGCCTTTGTTCAACATTATAGACAGGTGGCACTTTTTTGGTTTTTGAGCTATGATGTTATCCATCATTAACATTTAAACTAAACCATTATAGAAACTTTATGTTTGCTTATTTACTTTATTATTAATTATTTTATGTTATGGGTTCTCTTTTGGTTAACCTGTTTTGGTTTCTTTTTTCTTTTGATTTGCTTTGATATATTTATATTTCTTGGATTAAGTTTTATGTTTTTTATCTAAACAAGATGACTCAACCATTATAGAATTTATATCTCTGCTAATCAACTCGTTTTTGCAATCTTTTAAGATTTATTTCTTTTCTTTCCTTTTTTTATGAGGATTGATCCATTTCCTCTTTCGATTTGCTTAGATACATTTCCTTCATGTTAGATGGAATCCCAGTGTTTTATGTGTGGGATTACACTTCTTGAACTCATCATGGTTCTTTGCTTTCTATTTCTTATGTATTCTATTTTTTAGATATCTTTTATTAGATTTAGCTTTATTATGTATACATATATATATATATATATATATATATAGAGAGAGAGAGAGAGAGAGAGAGAGAGAGAGAGAGAGAGAGAGAGAGACTTAGTACGTTATATCTTTATCACGTGCCATCATCAGAGTCGTCCATTGTCCAGGCGGCGGCCAGCTAGCAATCAATCACTCATAACGTCGCCGCAACTGAGCCGTCCGTTTTCACGATATGTAGAGAGCTCGTGCCGGCCACACTCTCAGCAGCAAAATCAATCCCAAACAGCATCAACCCTAGAGAAACAAGATGTCATCCTCCTCCGCCATGATCAGCACTATCGGAGCTCGCTTTTCCTTCACTCCATCAATAGAAACGCTAAAGCAGAGAAACGTAGCGCTCTCATTTGCGTCGGCACCTCACCGGCGGCGTCGTGCTGGGCTGCTGGTTAAAGCGGAGGTTGGCATCAACCAGGAGATCCGCAAAAACGAGGATAAGGTCGTCGATTCCGTCGTCGTCTCCGAGCTCTCGAAGCCACTCACTGCTTACTGCCGGTGAATTCTTTAAATAAGTTTTTCTTTTTCGTGTTTTTATTCTTCAATTCTCTTTTCCTCTTTTGTTCCTCTGCAACTTATTCACCATTGATCACCGCTTGATATCTAAATAGGTGCTGGAAATCGGGGACGTTTCCATTATGCGACGGCAGCCATGTTAAGCATAACAAAGCCACTGGTGACAACGTTGGCCCGTTGCTGGTAAAGAAGTGAGAAATTCGCTGTTTAGGCTTCGTTAAAGAGTAGTGGTTTGTTTCAGCCTTTTCTCAAATCTCGTTATTCTGTAAATTTTTACTGGTTGTGAGTTCAGCTCTCCCCTGAAATAAGTGTGCTTTATCTGCCAAATGGAATTGAGCGCCGGTTCTATAAATTAAACGAGTTCTCATCAAGGTTTTATAGCTTTATCATATCTGTTACTTCATCGCTTGTGGATCGAGAGTAGTGCATGCCAATCTTTGTTTCAAAAACATGAAACCATAATTCATTCTCTTTGGTTCAAATTGTCTTTCTTTTCTTTTATTCTAGGCAGTATTTCTGTGTTATTCCTAGCCATTAAGTTTAGAATGTTTGGTTTTTATTCAACTTTTTAGAAGAAAAAAAAAAGATATAGAGCTACGATATCCCCTTCTGACAGCATGATTGATTATGCAATTGGATTCCTTAGCTCCCTAATTGGCTAGCCATGATCACATAAATTTTCTTTATGAAATACATGCAATCTTTGTTTACATATCTAAGTTTTTAGTTTCATAACCTTTTATAATCTCTGATAGTTCTATGTTAGGATGGAAGAGATGTTGATTAAATTGATACAATAGTTTAAATTCTGACAAATTTAAAAGCACCTTGATAGATTTTCTCTGAATATGTTTGTGGAGGAATAAAAGGCTAAGCAGTTTCCGGAACTTTAGAGCACCAATCTTAACTCTTACGCAGAATCTCTTAAGAACAATAAAGGATCTGGGAGTGATGTCATTTATTTATTTCCAGATAGGATTGACAGGCTAAGGGCTGTTTGGTTGGCTAAAAGGGGTAGTGTACTGCATTTAGGATGGAAGGGATTCCAAGTTTTTGTTGTTTGGTTGGTTGAAAAAAAAATCATTTTAAAATTGCTGTGATTTGTAATGTATTTGAAATATATCAGATTTGAGCGATTTTTAAATATATTGCAATTGGTCGCGACCACCACAAACATTGCAGCCACCTCGACCACCCACTACATTTCCTCCACCACCACCGCCGCCCACCGATGTCACAACCCCTGGCCATCGTCCACTGTCGCCTACAAACGCGAACACCATCATCCCAGTTACAACATCTAATGCTGCCACCCATCGCCCGACACCCGCCCGCTGTAGATGCTACCACCTCTGCCCATCGTTGGCGTCCACTGTCTGCTATAAGTGTTGTGGTATATATGAAATAAAATATAACGATCGACGAAGCGAAAAATTAGAACGGAAAAATTCACACCAGAAATGAACACACAGCGGAATACACAAATTTACGTGGTTCGGCAAATTGTCTACGTCAACGGAGTTGCAGAGGATTTTATTACTTGAGGAATTTACACCAGTCGATTGTCTCGACTTGCAAAAGCGAACTCTTTCTCTCACTTCTCTACTCTTCTCTCTCTATACCGAGATACACCGAAGAGGATAAATTTACAAGAGAAATAAACCCAATTTCTCTTCTGCCACAAGCCACCAAGAAGAAATCAAGAGAGAACAATCTTCTTCTTTTTTCTTCTTCTTCTACCGCAAGGAACTACTGCTTACACTTCTCTTCCTCCACACTTCTCTTCCTCTGTCCTGTGGAAGCAAAACTACCGAAAAAGAACACAAAAGGGGCTTCACTAAATCTGAAGGAGAGTCGCTCCTTTTATCATGAAGAGGAGGCGGGAATAGTTAGGGAGTGGCGGGAGACACGAACGGAGGCGGGAGACGTCGCGACTATTCGCGACAAACATTGCAGCCACCTTGACCACCCACTACATTTCCTCTGCCACCACCGCCGCCCACCGATGTCACAACCCCTGGCCATCGTCCACTGTCGCCTCAAAACGCGAACACCGTCATCCCAGTTGCCGCATCTAATGCTGCCACCCATCGCCCGACACCCTCCCGTTGCAGATGCCACTACCTCTGCGCATCGTTGGCGTCCACTGTGTGTTATAAGTGTTGTGGTATATATGAAATAAAATATAACGATCGACGAAGCGAAAAATTAGAACGGGAAAATTCACACCAGAAATGAACACACAGCGGTACATACAAATTTATGTGGTTCGGCAAATTGTCTACGTCCACGGAGTTGCAGAGGATTTTATTACTTGAGGAATTTACACCAGTCGATTGTCTCGACTTACAAGAGCGAACTCTTCTCTCTCTACACTGAGATACACCTAAGAGGATAAATTTACAAGAGAAATAAACTCAATTTCTCTTCTGCCACAAGCCACCAAGAAGAAGCCAAAGGAGAACACTCTTCTTCTTTTTTCTTTTTCTTCTACCGCAAGGAACTACTGCTTGCACTTCTCTTCCTCTGTCTCGTGGAAGCAAAACTACCGAAAAAGAATAAAAAAGGGGCTTCACTAAATCTGAAGGAGAGCCGCTCCTTTTATCATGAAGAGGAGGCGGGAATAGTACGAGAATGGTTAGGGAGTGGCGGGAGACGCGGACGTAGGCGGGAAACGTCGCGACTATTCGCGACAGAGGAGCGGTTTGAGAACAACAGAGTCGTGTTCTATCGCGAACTAGAGCAGGAACGGAGCGGGAGTCTTCACATGTGTGCGGGAGCGGGTGGAGGCTGGATTGTCGGGCTCCAACTAACAATAAGTAGCCTGTCGCCGCTGCTGCTATGCCACCGACATCATAGCCACTGACGACATATTTTAGATTAAATTCGTTTTTCCTCAATCTGACAAGAAAATATAAACTTTTGCATTTATTTTACATTAAACCGAACAATTCCAAATGCAATATATATATTTTCTTACATTGTGTTCTTTTTATATTTCATTCCTTTTTCCAACAAAACAAACACACTCTTAAGATGGAATGGATGTGTAAGAATGAAAGTCGAATTTTGATCTTTCTCGAAAAAATCAAATCAAATATTCAATTAGGATTTTAACTGCTAATTGTGCTTTGACAATTAAGAACTCATTCGCACATTAAAAAAAAAAGAACTCATTCAATGTTATGACAATTTTAGCCCAATAACTTTCTGATAAAACCATAACAGAGCTAAGGTGAACTGATATTCAATTGAATATGGTGGCAGGGCTATAATTTTGGGAAGTAATGATGCTCTTTTTAATATGTGAGAAAATCAAACAAAACACTAAAACTACGTATTTTGAAAAGAAAAGGTCTAGCCAAGGTTTAAAATTACACAATTGTGCATTTAAATTGTTTTTAATCTGTGATGCAATGTTAAACTTTAGGCATTTTGGGTTGTAAGTTTCAAAATAAATAAAATGCACCAAGTAAGATGTATTGTACCAAGTTTAAAGTATATAGTAAGAAATAATATATTAAAACTTTTTAATATATAAAAAGTTATTATTAACATTCTACATAGCAAAAAGTAAGAATCTAAGGTTAGAAGTAATACGTTGACATTCAAATATCAAATCATAAATAATAAGAGTTGTATGAACATAGTAAGACATATAAGCATAATTATTCAAGATAAGGTTGGTTTAGTTAATCTCTTTGTCACGCTTATACCATGCTCCATCAAAATAAGAACATAACAAATCACTCAGATTAGAATTTTTAAATTTAATGGTTATCATTGTTCTCATAATTCGATGGGTTTTCATTAGATATAACAATTTATTTTTTCCCCCATGTCATGCTTACTTGTGCCAATTTTTTTTAATCTCACCTCCCAATCTTCTATCTCAATCTTCTTCATCTTATTTAATTAATAATAATTAATAAAAATATTAAATAAATTTTAAAACAATAAGTATGTTGATAGTTATAAATTTAATTACATTATCATTTGTGTATTATTCGAGTAACAAGTATTTTGTTATGATTATTTTGCTTATACTTATTTTAAAAAATATTGGATCTAATTGGGCATGTCTTTTCAGAATAAAGCAAGACATGCATCATATTATATGAGGCATAAGTCTAATTGTAGTATCTAATGAGGCGTTAACCTCGTTACAAATTTTCCAAGTGTTAAGATGAGCCTCATATTGTGAATTTCAAACTATGGGTCTAACCATGTTTAGAAAAGGTCTTCAACAAAGATTAAGATATTGGAGGGCATAAAGGGAGCTAATCCAATGGGTCTCGGTAGAATTGTTGGGCCAATAATTATGTAACTTGAAATTTTCTTGATCCAAGCTTAATTGATTATACTTATAAAGGCAATGTAAAATGTTTTTTTATTTTAGCTTTCTTTCTGTTTCCCTTCTCAAATTGTTCCCAGTCAGCCTTCATAGTGCATTCCACGCCCAAGCCTTTAGTCAACTCCTACGGAGCCCTTGAAAGGTGGGGATCGACAAGGGAAGTTGATTTGAGCTTCATGCCCACGCTTTTGTAACTCAATTTAAAGATTTTTGGAAGTTCCATGTAGAGTTCTCTGCCCTTCACAAGCTTCCTCTTACCTTTTGGCGAAGAATTATAGTACTATCATATAGAATATCTGAACGTGTTAAAAAAATGCGATCTAATTGCGTTAAGTTATGTAAATATACCATGTTATTTCATGGCGGTCAACAAGATAAGATGCTCCTTTGTAGGTTTCAAGAGTCTAAAACTTGACTTCGATGTGCCCAGCTCCTAGGATTTATGGAGTGAAGGGAGAATAGAGAGTAGTTAGAGAAGAGATGTCATTAGTAGAAAGCTAGAAGATGACAACGATACTATGATGTCATTAATTGTAATTCCTTTTCTCTACAATGTAAAGCCATTGGTGGAGGTTAATATTGGAAAGCAAATCAAATAAGCTATGTGAGGCAAAAAAATTGACTTTCTTGGGCCTCAAATGATTCCCAAATTGATCATGACTGACAAACTCACCAGATCTAGAAGCTTCTTCGAATTAAAGTTGAATGGATGTTGGGATATGAAGATTAATGGGAAGGTTGCCTGGAATCAGAGTTTTATTCGCCATAATTATCCGTTCATAATGATGCAGTGCAAAATTTGTTATTGGCAATGTTAAGTATTAACAATGAAAATTTAAGTGTCACTCGGGTAGTAAATCTATAGTTTCATTGAGCTTAAAGAGAAAGACGAGAAAAAGTCAACACGATGAAGGCTATATAATTAGAACATGTAGAGAGTGAAACTATGTGTGGGAAAATAATAAATAAAGTAACAAAGAATAATTATTGCAAATGTAAAGTGGCTCTGTTATATTGACTTATATCTGATACGACAAATCAACAATAAATACTTTATTATGATTGCTGGAATGTTACAAAAAAGAAGAAAATTTTGAGCTCACGTGTCAGAAAATCAAATAGTGCCCAAAAAGTTGTCTAAGAAAGTGGCATAAAATAATCCCTTTTTAGCTTACAAATGTGATTTTATAGGTGTTGGGCTTTGTTCGTATTGTTTTTCATATTCAAATTCGAAGCTGTGACCTTAAGGTGCAAACCTAAATTATTATGTTGTCATTATTTGGCCTAAGAGGCTAGTGATGAGTGTCTTAGCAACAAATTTTATTTCTTGGTCATTAAACTCGTAAATTATGACAACTTTTTTTTAAACGATATTTTGAATGCATTGTTGGACTCTTTGGATTGTACACATTTTGTGATGAAATTCATTTAGCAAAGATTAAGACTCTCCAAGCCTAGGTAAATGACTCTCAAGCAGAGACGGATTTATCGAGATTGAGATGTTATGAACATCGAGTAATCGAGTTTTGAAGGTACAACATTTTTGTAGGCTATTATAGTCTTCATGCTACATTTAGGGTTGAGAGGTAAACATTTAATAAAAAATGCCCCAATTTAAAATGTAATAAGTGCATGTGATGATTTTAGAATGTTATCTATTCGTAATTTAGCTTTGTTTGATATGGATCTTCCATTTGCAAATGGTTATGCTCATCTCTAGAAGACTTCGAGAGAACGACTTTTATTTAGAAGCAATTTCATCAAAGAAAGCAACCACGAGTGATTTCGAAACTAGGGCTTCCAAAGAGGTAGTAAGCATAGCACTCACACAAAGAGCATGTTCAGGAAACCACAATCACCATGATGATTGCCCCCCATACACACGGGGCGGTGGCTTTTGTTTCTATTGATGTTACTGGAGAAGAAACAAGGAAATAATATGTTGAGAAAGAGAGAAATTTCATCCTCTCCTCTGATTGGATTAGAGTGAGATGGGCCAAAGGAGAAAAATAAAGAACTTCTGAACTATGAGGATAGCTTGGTGAGGAAGAAGATGATTACTTCCATGTTGACATGGTCTTTTAGTCTTACTCCTGAATAGATAATGAAGCTAACATTATCATCCTGCCATCTCCCATGTATTTAAAGTTAGTTTCCTTTGACCATTTGAGCGCCACCACGTGTGCCAGTCTTATCTGTGGATCCAAGCCTTTTCATGCATAGGTTTTTTAATGCTTTTATATCAACACAGTCCAGACTAGTCTATGGATCCATTTTTATCCCATTTTGGATGAGCAAGCAAAAAATGAAGAGGATTAATAGAAGGGACATTTAACATACCTCACAATTCTTATATATTTATATATCTAAAACCTAACTTTTCATATTTACAGTACATTTTATATATTTGACATCACCTGATAACACACATCAGAAAAAAACTGTTATCACAGAGTAAAAGTAAAATACACCTTTTCCTGCATAAGTTTTTAATGCGGTTATAAATGTAAATAGCAAACTGAGCGTAAGATATGTAAATGCATAAGAATTGTTTTGGTAAATATCTAAATTTTTTTTAATGAAAATGAACAATAATGTAAATATACAAAGTTCTCGGATTTGTTAACATATCCTTGACATGGTCTTTTAGTCTTATTCTTTTTACTAACGGCTTGTTTTGCATTTGTTGCCATAATGATCGGAAGTTGGACTTTCATATGCTATTTATTTTCTTATATGTATATTTTTTTGTTATATGTCAATATAAGTTTTTTTCTATTTCTTTATATTTATATTTAAGATAGAATAACAATTTCATTTATACTCAAAGAAGAAGAAAAGTAACTCAAATATATATATATATATATTTATTATTATTAATTGAGATATGAAGGGTCTGGTTGCAACCTTGGGCACAACATCAAATAATAAATTTTCAAAAGTAATAACAGATGTTGCAGGCAGCCCTCTGGCAGTATAACAACTCTTATATCAGAACATGTGTTTGGATTGCATGATGGATACATAAGAATTCTCTGATCTTCTATTTTGATATTTGGGTCAACAAAATAAGTAACAAATGTCTAGTTATCAGTGGTAGAAGTGATCACAGGAATAGTATTAGAGATAGTAATACATGGAGGTGCTATAATAGATACACTGGAGAAGATAGAAGACATACGAAAAGACAACTGAAAATGACAAGACTTTGTAGTAGCTTACAATCAAATATTGAGCTCTTTATCAATGGAACAATATCATTGACACATACCATCATAATGGGAATATTGATATATGCTCTCTTCCCCTTCCTCTGGGGAGGGCACATAGCTAATGCCTCGGCTGATGTAGGATTTTTTTATTAAAAAATTTTGTGGGGTGATCAATTTGACCAAAGGTGATCATTTGATCTTCAACATGAAATATTATGGGGGTAAGTGAAATGAGATCCCTCTTAGCAAAACTAAATAGTAATAATCTTTTGAATAGTTATGTCTTACAATCGAAAGAGACTACTATCAGATTCTACAAAAGAAATTACATTCATGTAAATATACACAAGCATCAATTATTTTTAATAGATACAAAAAATATAATGTTTGAGGATTAATAGATATAAATGACATTAGTCTACTAATCAAAGGGATGAAAATATGACAAAAGGTAAATATACTGAACTTATAGTCCATATTATATAAATCCTAACAACTAAAGAGATAACACTAAGATACAAAATATAAGAAAACAAGAAAAAATCCTAAAATAAAAAGTGCCTCATCCTCAACGGAGTGGCCATCTTATGTTTTGCCTTTTTTAATTTTATTTATCATATTTTATCCCATTATTTTCCTTCTTAGATAGCCTATATTTAAAATTTATCGCTTCATCTTCACTCAAGGACCAAATGTAGGATGAAGATGGAAGGATAGCAAGAACGAAGAAAAAATTAATTTGAACAAACAAATAAAAAGGTATGAAAGATTCTTCTTCATTAAGCTTCACGACTTAAGTTAGGAACAAAAATGCAAAGTGGTTCAAACAAATACGACCTATTTAAATTCATAGAAAAGAACTTATAAAATTTATGCTTGTGTATATTTACATGAATGTAATTTCTTTTTCAGTATTTTTTAGTATCCCAACACAAGCATCAATTATTTTTAATAGATACAAAAATTGTGATGTGTTCATAACCAGAGAATCAAATTTATTTTTATTTTAGGTTCGGGAGTAACTCCTAAATGAATGTGTTCTTTTGATTAATGATATCTTTGGGATACTAAAAAATAGTCTCAATTAAAAGAACTCTTCTTGCATTATGAAATCTCATCATTGGTCATATTAAAGAAATAATATTGTCATTCCAATAGGGGATACATCATACTCTAAAGATAAATTAAGCGATTGGGAAGAGGGTGAATCTCCATTTTCTAATGGGTTTGACGCCTTTAAGCCATTTGGTAGAAATGATTCTTCATCTCAGGTTTATTTTGATATTAATGATGATAATATGCTTGATGAGATCTTCATGTTTGCGGCACAAGGATCCTTTTACTAAGAGAAACACTAGAAGTCTAGCTTTCACGATACTATACATGTGGAGGGTGAACCGTCTATCCCAACTTAGAGGCGATCACCAAAATGAGAAGAATGTGGAGGAGATATTGACGGTTGTGGTTGTGTGTTTGGGGTACATCTATCGAGAGATAGAGTGTGCAGGCTATGCACATACTTTTAAACTTTCTTACTTGAATTTGAATAAAACATCCCTATGGTATAGTTGTATTGAGCTGTTATTTTGTATTGTGTTGTACTTGTTTAGATTGCTACCATTATTTCTGTTTTGTTTTGTTAGATACTGTTGTGATGTACTTATGTTATTATGAGTAGTTATATTTTTTTTGTGTTAGTTGTATTTTCTAGTTTATTTTGTTAGTTTGTGCTGAACTTAATCCTGAATATTAGAAAGGTTTAGAATATTACTAACTTTCCCTTAATAACATAACTTTCACTTAATAACATAATATTTAAAATTTTTAATTTACTACCAAGTATTTTTTTATGTTGTAGTTGTAAATTTCTGTTAGTGTGTTTGTTTGCTTTTATGTTATCCTCCATTATATAGAAGTCTAATGAATCTCAATATGTTAAGATAAGTTAAAATTTGATCAGTTAATTTTTACTCCTGTTTTTAATTTTCGTACTTGGCATTTTAGGGTATGAAAATTTCTGTAAGCATGTAATTTTTTTAGTTTTCATTCTTGCCTATATATAAATATGATGCTAAAATATTTTATCGTATTAAAAATTTAAGTTTTGGTGGATGAAAATTTTTTTCTAAAACTTGAATTTTATTTGTTCTCAAATGTGCTACAAATAAATTTCATTTTGATTTTGAAAAAAAATGATAATGTATATGAAGTTATATTAGGGAAGTAAAACTTTGAATATAGAAATGAGTATGAAAATTTCTTTGGAACCTATAGCAATGAAACCTATAGTAATGAAGGAAAAAACTTAAAGTTAAAAATTTTTAGTGTAGAAATGATAAATATTGTGTAACTATCTTTAGTAGGAGAAATTGTATTTTTTTGAAAATGTAGAAGGGTTAGACTTTTATTTTAAATACTTAAGTTTCTTTTATTAAAAAAATTTTCAAAACTATTATTATATTTTTAAGTAAAAGATTTATATCAGAACTTTGAAAAATTTGCTTTAGGAAAGGAGGAGTGGAATTCAAAATCATTAAAAACCTATCCAGATATAATAATTCTCACCTGAAAAAGAAAAAGAAAAAGAAAGTTAAAATATGGAGGAGAAGTATGAGGATTAGTGCCTGAATAAAAATTGGTTCCACATCTAATCTTTTTAAAATATAAGACTTGAAAAACTCTTAAGCTTAAGGATAAAATATAGTAAGTATAATTATTCCTAATAAAAAAATTTTAAGTGGAGAAGACAAAATTCCTACCCTCTATATTTGGAGAATCTACACATATTTTTGAACTAGATAGGAACTCATATTTTCAGACTTCTTTACAGTAAAGATTTCTAAACTCTAAGTTGGTCTCATGTACTAAAGTTTTTTCTGAATTTGACTACTATATTTCTAGATCAAAATTTTAGAATATCTTAAATAAACTCATTTACATAATCTACTTATTTTGGTTTTTAAAGATTGGAGTGTCACTAGAGGACAAGTAACATTTTAAGTTTGGAGGATTTTTATTAACCTAAAATATATAGAATTATGTATACATTTTATACCTATTTTGAGGATATTGTGCTTTAATGGAAGGTATTTGTGTGTTTATCTTTCAATTACAATTAAATAGATGAAAAATGGTGAAAAGAGTGAATAAGGATTAAATTTGGAGCAAAAATGAAGAAGGTGTGCAAAAGAACTGTGGCGCATAAGTGCCCTGAATGAACTGGCGCTTTGTCAACAATATTTTTTGGTGTGGGGTTTGCCCGTAAGAAG
>NW_018164646.1:135017-140207 GCF_001263595.1 Phalaenopsis equestris
GAAGATGGAGAAGTGTATGGTATGTAAGAGAATGGTTGGTGGCGAGGAAGACAAAAAGGAGCTCATTTTTTGATCAATTTCGGCCCCAAATAGAGCATAGAGTCGGTTCTCCAATAGGTGCATCCAAAAACTCTTCAAAAAACGTACAAATTCAACAAATCTTCTAGAAACGGGGTCTTAATTGATACTGGCTCCGTCGGCGTGAGAGTCCATTTAATTAATTCCCTCTTCTCTATCAAACGGCGCCATTGGAGGCCAGTCTGGCACCCCCCCCCCCGCCGACACTGAAAAAATTTTCAACTTCTCCATTTTTGCTCCAAATTTCATAATTTTCGCTTCTTTTTTGCTCCAAGTCCTAAAATTCAGCAACCTGCAAGAAAATATTAAAAATACCTTCCATTAAAGTGAAATATCACCAAAAATGAGTATAAAATATGGGTCTAAAAATGCACATATTTTTGGTGTATCAAAATCCCCCAAACCTAAATGTTACTTGTCCTCATGTAACTCCTTTACTACTAAAATTATGACTTATGTTAAAGAATTTAACTTCTAGATTTCCATATTTTAGTCCATTAACTACAATAGCATAACTTAAGAAGAATTTAAAACAACTCCAGTTAATACCAACAGTATAAGAATATTCAACAATCAAGTCTAAGAGTTCTGATTCTCTATTCTTTTCAAGAAAAAATTACAGATTGTCATATTAAAGTTACTTAGAGTATTCATATGAAAAAAAACGTCATGAAACTTTACTATTAAATAAGTTAATACTCAAATATAAGTTTAGAAAATGTAGCTAAACCTTCTTCTTTAAGTTAATTCAAGTGAAGCCAATTTTTAATTAGGCATCTCCTCAAGCTTCTCCCCATATTATCTTTTTCTTTTTTTACTTTTCGTAAAAATGCATATATTTTCGTTGTATCAAAATTCCCCAAACTTACACGTTACTTGTCCTCAAGTAACTTCTCAACTACAAAATCCCCCATCCTCTTCTTAAAGTTAAAAACTTTTTACATTTTTTCACTTAACAAATTTATATTAACTTAAAGATTTCATAAAGTTTAATTCTTTTCTTTCTACATGAACCTCTTTAAGATTTTTAGTACTTCAAAAATACAAATTTCTATTACTAAAAATAAAAAAACATAGTCTTATTCTCTTTTACCAAATATCTTAGCCCCTAAAATTAAACTTTATTATTGAAAATTTTTTCTTAAATTTGCTATATATTTAAAAACATAAATATAGTTATCAAAAGTTAACTCCTAATACCAAAGGTCATGAAACTTTAAAATTTTGAAAATATAACTAAGTGAGGACAAATAAAATTAAGTTTCTTTCTTTAAAAAGGAATTTTTCTTTCCCCCCCCCCCCCCCTCCAAAACTTAAATTTTTACAATACATTTAACAAAATACTAACAACTAAAAATAGAACTAAAATGAATTTTAAATAACAAACAGTTCTACAATTCTATAGTTCACAACTTAATATCTAAAATAAAACAGAGTCTCATAATCTAACAATAAACAGTCTCAACAATATAGCAAAATCAAACAAAAAAATAACAATGTACAATCAAACATAAACTAAAAGAAAGATCAAACTAACATATCACCAATCACGTCTTCTTCTTCTTCTTCTTCTTCCACATTCAAATTCTTCTGTTGGTATGAAGTAAAGACAGGGTGAGTAGGAAACTGAACTGAGTGATCATCCTTCATATATTTAACCATTGCATCATCATAAGCAGCATCATATTCAAAATTTTGTCTTATCAAATCATCAGTGTGATCATTTAGGCCTTCATGTTTTCCATTATATGATTCATTCTCAAAATATCCCATTGTTGGATCATCATCTAGTCCAATAGTTCTCAAAGAGTAGGGTCACTAGAAGTAGGGGTCCTCAAAGTAGAAGGAATATCTCTGGCTTTACTTCCAGACCTCCATCCAACATGAGATTCATATGTCTTTATATTGGTAGGCCCAATAGGTATTAGAGGCTCAATCCTCTCTTCCTCAGGTCTAAAATCAACTCTTGTTTGCTCACAGAGTGTGAAGATCAGGGTAAGGTGTGCCAATCCACCAGTGGTCTCTGCCAGAGCAATAGATTGAGTGTTCACATAAATGATAGAGCCTACATTTATGCACCACCTAATGGATACAATAGTTTAGGATGGCTCTATCATTTGTAAACTCAATATGATGATTTTTCGGTATTATTCTTCTATAATTAAAGTAGTGTCAAGCCTTAGATACCACATTTAACATAGAAAGAGGAAAGTTTACCTTAACTCCTTTTTTTACTTTCCAGCTTCCTCTTCCATCAGTAAGAAAAGAAATAATCTCATCCATGACCTCATTTGTAGCAGAAAATAATTTAACTGGTAAATATACACATCTTCTAATTGATAAATTACATTAATTTTACTTAGAGTAAACTCTACCATTTTCCCACGAACAAAAATAAAGTCTTCAGAAGTCTATTTAAAATTGGCATGGAACTCCATTACTACACCAATAATCACATCACCAGTAAAATAACGCAAATTTTCCCACTGTCGAGCATTGATTAATAGCTTGACTTCTCCACTAGGATTTTTAAATCCACAATCCGAAATCACTTTTTTATTTTCAAGTAGACTATGGAAATGAGCACTAGCTTTGAAGCTGATAAATTTTTGTTCATCATAGTCCACTTTTCTCTTTCCTTTGCTTATTCTAGGTGCCATGGTAAATCTAAGAAAAAATTAATAAAAATTAGATTAAATGTCCAAAATTCCAAAAATCACAATGTAAAACGCTTAAAACTTAAATCTACTAAGTAAGAGTTTTTCACCAAAGGATTTTCTCAACATCTCTAAAAAAATTCCAAAATTTTTGGATCTCGGCAATGTGAGATAAATCCTTGGTGAAAATAAAAAAATTTTAGTTCAAAGTGTAGCTCTTACCTAGAGAAGATGAAATCCGAACTTCCTTTGCCTTAAAATAGCTTCAAATTCAAGCGAAATCAAGCCCTAGCTGCAAAAACTGGAGGTTGAAGGTTACTCAAATGGTAAAAATGGAGTTTTACGGTGAAAATCATGAAGTTTAAGGGGTTTAAGGTGTTCTCGGGTCAAAGACGCTGTCGACGCCCATGCCATCACCGTCGGCGTTGAAGGCTAAAAAAAATTTATTTTCTGATCTTTGCAATTTTCAATTTTCTTTACACTTACTCCAAATTCTTTTTAGTATTTTTTAACATAATTTTTATTTAATAATAATTCAAAAACAAACAGTTTCACAAACAACACCAAACTAACTTTTATATATGAAAAATACACTTTTACAAATATAAGTTTCTAATCAGACTTTCAAATATATAAAGCAAACTAAATAAACTATACACACAATCAAAGTTCATAATTCTAAAGCAAAGCAAATTAAATCAAATCCATACAATAACATTAAATACATAAGTACTTTAAACTGATAGAGAGTCCAAATTCTTCAATTATTCTACCTCTTCTTCAGTGTTTTCTCCTCCTCTAATATCTCCCATAGAATGATAATGAACGTAAAAATTGTAGAAGGGTCGGTACGGGAATTGATCAGTCAAATTTTCTTCGATCCATCCTTTTCCTTAAACATCCAAACCAATCCTACTTTGATTGTTCCAGTATGATCAAAATTCTCTTTCATCCTGAAATCTAGGTGATTGAAAAGGTTTTTAAGATTTTGTATTGCATTCATTATACTCTGAAGTTCTCTTTCAATTTTCTTCATTTTCTTTTCCAGGGCAAGTGAACTTCCAATTGTTTGTGGCATTAATGGAGTTAAAGCATGTGATGAATGATTCAAGATAGTATCTAATGCTTCATTTTCATTCCCAACATAATTATCATTAATAGGAATCATGGGCTCCCAAGGTAATAAAACTTTTTCCCAACTTTAATATATAACTTTAGATTGACTGCAAAGTAGCAAAATTGTAGAAGAATGCCTCCCAAGTCCATAAATTGGCCCATTCATAATAATACCCATAACATATTTCAATATGATAGATCCTATATCAATGAGTTTTTCCATTCGATTGCAATAATTCAAAATAACACTTTCTTTGGTGACTATTAATTTTCATGGTAGGGAGTAATTTTACAGAAATGAAGAAATGCCACTGCTTTGATCTTGGATTAAACAATGAAGCAGAGAAACTAATATATCCTTCATCTCGCATTTCAAATATCACTTTCATCCATCAGAAAAATATAGACATCTTGCATCAAATCTTTCGTTGGGATAAAATTTGTATAATGATAGATTGGAACGTTTTCTATCATATACAACTCATTAATTTGCGCTGGAGTAAATGGTACAGCCTTACCTGGTACAAAGACAACTCCCTGGGTAGTTCCATGTAAGTTGGCATAGAATTCCTTCACCACTGGTACAACAAGTGCAACGGTAGTGTAGCTCAAAACTTCCCATCATGTTTGTACAATGATGTTATCAATCAGAGAACTTGGATTAATCAATCCATGATTGACAAAGTCTCTTTCCTCGATAAGCCTCTTTTTTGTAATGACTTTGTCTTATAATCTCTATGCATCAAAACTGATAAATTTTCTTCTATTGAAAACTCCATACCTGGAAGTATATCTGGAATTGGAAGCCATGATATTAAAAAATAGAAAGTTTCTGGTCGCATAGAATTCCTTCACCACTGGTACAACAAGTGCAACGGTAGTGTAGCTCAAAACTTCCCATCATGTTTGTACAATGATGTTATCAATCAGAGAACTTGGATTAATCAATCCATGATTGACAAAGTCTCTTTCCTCGATAAGCCTCTTTTTTGTAATGACTTTGTCTTATAATCTCTATGCATCAAAACTGATAAATTTTCTTCTATTGAAAACTCCATACCTGGAAGTATTTCTGGAATTGGAAGCCATGATAATAAAAAATAGAAAGTTTCTGGTCGTGTAAGGCAGTTTTTAGGACTTTAAAAACACCTCCCGACGGTTATAAATGAGCAAAATCCCGCCAAAGTCTGCCAAAAACATCAAAACTGCCCGAAACTACTCGAGATGTCATTGGCGCTGCTGATGGCATGCCATTGGCGCGGCTGATGGCGCTGTCGGCACCATGGTCTGTCTAGCGGGCGCCGTCGCCGCTAGAGGCCCAAATCACGTCTTTTCATTT